>NC_132902.1:25000514-25030514 GCF_030463535.1 Salminus brasiliensis
ACATATCTACTTAGCAACCACATATCAACCCTTTAGCAACCACTGAACAACTGCTTAAGCTGTATTCGGACCGTAATACTTGGAGACATATTAAATGTGTCAAAAGTATTGGGACACTTGCTCATTCATCGTTTCTTCTGAAATCAAGGCTATTCAAAAGACTTGATCCTGCTTCTGTTGGAGTAACTGTCTCTACTGTCCAGGGAAGAAGGTTTTCTGCTAGATTTTGGAGGAGGAACATTGCTGTGAGGATTTGATTGCATTCAGCGACAAGAGCATTAGTGAGGTCAGCATGTTAGATGATGATCACCACCACACCTCATCATCCCTATCTCCTCATCACCAACTCATCCCATCATCATTCCGGAGATCACAGTTCCTCCACAGCTCCACAGCTCAATGCTGGGGGGCTTCATACCCCTCTACTAGCCCACACCTGGCATTATTAGGCAGCATGGTGCCAATAGGTTCAGCAGGGTGTGTGTGCATTTACACATCTGTGTCAGCAATGAGTACAACTTAAAGTAGCTGAATGCATTCATTAGAAAGGGTGTCTACAAACTTTTGATGTTTGCATGTAGTGTATCAAGTGTCAGTCTTGTCTCTTGAGGAAGGTCTGGGCTCTTCAGGCCCTCAGGACGTAACCTGAGGGTTGAACTGCACCTTTTTAACGGCGGTAATGAGTGTTAGGGGTCTGTGTGGCTGTAAAGCGTTGCTCTTGTGCTTTTGGTACTTTCTTATTTACATATGATGATAAGCAGCACGTTACAGCCGCGCATTTAAGATCTGCAATCTGCTCTTAATTAACCATTCCAACAGTTTCAGAGCTGCCTCTGTCGTTAGCGGAGCGGACACGCGCCTTTTATTGAATGGTGAAATTAGCCGAACGTGGCATTTGCATTCTGTGCACCCCACCGAAAGGCATCAACACAATTCTTTCCCCCTCCCTCCCTCCCTCCCTCGCTCCCTCGCTCTCTCCCCCCATTCTCTGTCTCTCTCTCTCTCTTTCTCTCTCAGTGCACTTAAGCTCATCTTTATGCGGCGCATGGCTTGTCAATGCTGATGATGAATCTGTTTATGAGTGCAGTGCACTGATTTCCCCCGAGTGGATCTCTCTCCTCCCCCATCTCTCTCTCTCTCTCTTTCTCTCTCTCTCTCCTTGGCTTTTCTTCTTGGTCGCTCGCTCTCACCAATCACCAATCTATCATTACTGCAAACTGTAGTCCAACAGGATGGTTAAGAAAGCCCAGTTTTTACAGACATTTAGAAATATTTGTTATGTGAGGAAAACGGCTACACCAGTATATGTAACTAAAGTCTTATATGGTTGTAAATAAATAAATAAATAAATAAATAAATAAATAAGCAAGCAGCATAAGACTTTTTCAGTGTTTCCTGAGCAGGCACTAATCTGGCCAGATTACAGTGTAAAAAAGTATTGGCGAGTAAATTACTGTGCAAAATTCTTAAGCCTATGATCTGTAAAGCTGTTTATCTGGGCAGCGAAACTTTACTTTTGTCCAAACAACATAAACAAAATATATACAATAAATTCAGATCAATAAATAAACAGTACATTGTAGTTGCTTCCAGTGCTCTCCAGGAGGAAGCCCAGTACTCCCAGTTCCTGTCCAGCACCTAGTTTATCTAATCAGCCCTTCATTACAGTAAATCAGCTGAGCTGCTGGTGGAACTGAACACATCCGTACAGAGTCTGGAGTTCTGCTGGAGTGACCACTGACTTTATGTTTATTTGGGTTTATTCTAATGTTATATAGAGTTAATTACAGGTAGACACTCTCACTGACCACTGACTTTATGTTTATTTGGGTTTATTCTAATGTTATACAGAGTTAATTACAGGTAGACACTCTCACTGACCACTGACTTTATGTTTATTTGGGTTTATTCTAATGTTATATAGAGTTAATTACAGGTAGACACTCTCACTGACCACTGACTTTATGTTTATTTGGGTTTATTCTAATGTTATATAGAGTTAATTACAGGTAGACGCTCTCACTGACCACTGACTTTATCTTTATTTGGGTTTATTCTAATGTTATATAGAGTTAATTACAGGTAGACACTCTCACTGACCACTGACTTTATGTTTATTTGGGTTTATTCTAATGTTATATAGAGTTAATTACAGGTAGACACTCTCACTGACCACTGACTTTATGTTTATTTGGGTTTATTCTAATGTGATATTGAGTTAATTACAGGTAGAGAACGGTGCCCATGACTTTGTCGTCAGTTCACCGGTTGTCCTTCCTTGGAGCACTTTTGGTAGGGACTGACCACTGCATACTGGGCACACCCCACAAGACCGGCCTGATGTTTTGGAGATGTTCTGACCCGGTCGTCTAGAACATCATAATTCTTGTCAAAGTGTCTCAGATTCTTACACTCACCCATTTTTCCTCCTTCAACACCTCCATCGCCTTCAAGAACTGACTGTTCACTTGCTGTCCCTCCTTTTGACAGGCGCATTGCTCTAGAGCAGTGGAGGACGATTCCGGTCCTGGAGGACCTGGTTCCTGCAAGCAGTCCTGTGGTGTTTCAGTCATTGTTCTGAGGGTACAGTAGATACAGTAGGGAGTTGAATGGGGTGAATGGAAAAGAATGGGAATGTTGTGTGATGGAGGATTTCCGGGTGTTGGGATGCGGATGGAGGTGTTAAAATTCCAGCGGTGTCTTGGGTGGCTGGAGGAGGTGTAAGAGGCAGTTATTACGGGTTAATCTGGGTGTGCTTTGCTCTCTCTGAGACACTGAACATATGGCTGTGTGTCAGACTCTGCTTTTAATTTACTGTCTGTGTCTCTCTGCTGCACACACACACACACACACACACACACTATTTATCTGAATTGCTGATTTAATCAGGAGCGCCAGAAGCAGTGGAGGAGAAACACTGCAGCACACAGAAACACACACTGTTACACACATATAAGAGCACACACACACATATATATATATATATATACATGGAGTGATGAAGTGTGACTATCAGTCAAGCTCGACCGATGGGAGAACTTGGAAATACATGGACAAAAGTATTGGGACACCTGCTTATTCATTGCTTCTTCTGAAATCTAAGTATTAAAAAGAGTTGATCTGCTTTTGTTGGAGTAACAGTCTCTACTATCCAGGGAAGAAGACTTTCTACTAGATTTAGGAGGAGCATTGCTGTGAGGATTTGATTGCATTCAGCGACAAGAAAATTAGTGAGGTCAGGATGTTGGATTATGGATTACAACTCCACATCTCATTCCAAAAGTTCTGAATGAAGCACCACCATCATTCCAGAGAACACAGTTCGTCCATTGCTCCACAGCTCAATGCTGGGGGGTTGTATACCCCTCTAGCCCACGCCTGGCATTAGGCAGCATGGTGCCAATAGGTCCAGGAGATTTATCTGCCCCAGAGAGTCCTATTCTATTGGCAGTACTTCTCTACAGGGTCTAGACATGCTGTGTCTGTGTGTGCATTTGCACATCTGTGTCAGCAATGAGTGTAACCTGAAGAAGCTGAATGTATTCATTAGAAGGGGTGTCCACAAACATTAGTCCAGGTTTGCAAGCGTTTGTATGGCCTTTGCAAATCGCAAGGCCTCCACACACACACACACACACACACACACACACTGAAAGGCCTGACACTTGAGGACACTAACTGACACATGGAAATGTCAGCCCCTCTGGCTGCACATCTGAGCGCTTATACTCGCAGCCCTGCGTTCCCTTTCGCCCAAAAGCTGCTGATACGTTCTGTGACCTTCAGAGGACCAATTCAGTTTGTGCAGTCAGAGCGCTCTCTTTGTGAGGTGTCATTCTTCTCTTTGTGAGGTGTCATTCTTCTCTTTGTGGCAGGTTCGGATTAAAAAGCCGCTCATATTCCCCCCTCTTCATCCCTCTCACCTACACTGCAAGGTCACCTCTTTTAGTGTACTGCTGGCTTGTGTGTACTTCAGCTGTATTTGTCTATACCAGGTGTGTAGAGCAGCTCCAGACTCCAGACTCCAGATTCCAGTACATGTGTTGTTACAGCAGAGAAATAAGGATGGCAGTAGTAGTGTACGAGCATCTTTCAGAAAACAGCTGGAGTAGAAGAACAGGCGAAGGCAGAAGCTCAAAAACTCTGGAGTGCTGAGTAACTTCTAGAACTTCAGAGGAGCTTGTTAGACCATCCAGCATCCCTCAACACAGGAATTAAAGTCTGTTAGACTCTATTCTTCTCATTTCTTGATCCTTTAGGTGTAGAATGAGATGCTAGAGCTCCACCTTGAGAGGTGTGATCAAGAATAAGTACTGAAGTGCTTAGTAACTTCTAGAACTTCAGAGGAGCTTGCGAGACCATCCAGCATCTCTCAACAGAAGAACCGAAGTCTGTTAGACTCTATTATTCTCATTGTTGGATCCTGTTGGTGTACAATGAGATGTTAGAGCTCCCACCTGACAGGTGCGATCAGTAATAAATACTAGAGTGCTGGTTAACTTCTAGAACTTCAGCTAGGAGCTTCTTAGACCATCCAGCATCTCTTAACGGAAGAACCGAAGTCTGTTAGACTCTACTCATCTCGAGAACTTCACAGGAGCTTCTTTGTCCACTCAGTATCTCTTCAGCACAGGACCTGAAGTCTGTAAGAATCCATTCTTCTTATTTTTTTACTTTAACTTTAGGGACATGACCAGTAGTAAGAAGTACTAAAGTGCTGGAGTTGGAGTTTAGACCATCCACCATCTCTTAACTTCCTAACCGAAGTCTGTCCTTTTTTGATCTTTTAGGTGTACAGTGAGATGCTAGAGCTCCAACTTGAGAGGTGTGATCGATACTAAGTACTGAAGTGTTTAATAGCATCTAGATTTTCAGTGGAGCTTCTTAGTCCGCCCAGCATCTCTCAACAGAACAACCGAAGTCTGTTAGACTTTATCAGTCTCCTTTTTGGATCTTATTGGTGTCCAATGAGATGCTAGAGCTTCGAGAACTTAAGAGATGTGATCAATAATAAGTATTGAAGTGTTTAGTAGCTTCAAGAACTTCACTGGAGCTTCTTAGTCCACCAAGTATCTCTTCAGCACAGAACCTGATGTCTATTCTTCTTATTTTTGGAGATGCTTCAGCTTCAGCCTGATGGCCATGATCAGTTATAAGTAAGAAGTACTGAGGTACTGAAGTGGTGAGTAACTTCTATAATTTCACAGGTGCTTCTAAAACCATCCAGCATCTCTCAACAGAAGAACCAAAGTCTGGTAGACTCTGCTAGTCTCCTTTTTGGATCCAGTTGATGTACAATGAGATGCTAGAGCTCCAACTTGAGAGATGTGATCAGTAATAAATATTGGAGTGCTGGTTAACTTCTAGACCTTCAGCTGAGCTTTTTAGTCCAGGACCTGAGGTCTGTTAGAGTCAGTTCTTCTTATTTTTGGAGATGCTATAGCTTCAACATGATGGCCATGATCAGTAATAGGTAAGAAGTACTGAGGTACTGAAGTGCTGAGTAACTTCTAGATGTTCAGGGGTGCTTTTTAGACCATTCAGCTTCTCTCACCACAGGAACTGAAGTCTGATAGACTGATAGTCGTCTCCTTTTTTTGTTCTTTAGGTGTCCAATGAGATGCTAGAGCTCCGACCTGAGAGGTGTGATCAATAATAAGTACTAAAGTGTTTAGTAGCATCTAAATTTTCAGTGAAGCTTCTTAGTCACCAAGTATCTCTTCAGCACAGGACTTTCACAGATGCTTCTTAGATCATCCAGCATCTCTCAACAGTAGAATCAAACTCTGGTAAACTCTGTCTCGTTTTTGGATCCAGTTGGTATATAACGAGATGCTAGAGCTCCAAGCTAGAGTGCTGGTTAACTTCTAGACCTTCAGTGGAGCTTTTTAGACCAGGACCTGAGTCCATTCTTCTTATTTTTGGAGATGCTACAGCTTCAACATGATGGTCATGATAAGTAATAAGTAAGAAGTACTGGGGTACTGAAGTGCTGAGTAACTTCAAGATCCTCACAGGTGCTTTTTAGACCATTCAGCTTCTCTCAACACAGGATCTGAAGTCCTTTAGACTCTATCCTTCTCATTTTTTGATTCTTTAGGTGTACAATAAAATGCTAGAGCTCCAACTTGAGAGGCATGATCAATAATAAGTACTGAAGTGATGAGTAACTTCTGGAACTTCAGTGGAGCTTTTTAATCCAGCCAGTGTTTCTTCCACACAGGACCTGAAGCCTATTAGACTATATTCTTCTCATTGTTGGATCTTTGAGGTGTACAATGAGATGCTAGAGCTCTAATATGAGAAATTTGAGCTGCAGCAAAGCAGTTCAGGAGCGGAACCAACACACCAGATGGTTAATTCTGATCCTTGCATTATGTTGTCTAATTGGTGTGTTTTTGAAAGCTGTTGGACCCAGCAGTTGTGTTTTGTGTATTGATAAGATGTGAGAGTGTGAAGAACTTTTAAATCATGTTGGATGTTCTTCAACAAAAATGTATTTTTATGGAACCAAAAGTGGTTATTTTATGGCACTGCTCAAGAAACCCTTTGTACAGCCTTAATTTTAAAGTGTAACTACTTCTGACATGACTACCACTCCCATTAGAAAGCCCACTTCTCATTTTCACAATGTTTGTTATTTAGTATATAAATGATAAATGAACTGATATTCAGTGGTTATTTGACTGTTTATAAATAGACACACAAGGTATTTTAGATGTTTTATTAAAATATTTTATAGTATAATGCTTTTGCAAGATTTTAGATAATGTACTATAATTCTCTATAACCTGATTTAAGACTCATTAAAAATTACAGTGTTTTAATACAATTTTAAAACTATATTATAATATGTGGGTTCTGCAAGCTTTAGCTGATGCCATAAACCAGCCAATCGGAGCAGAGCTAAACATTTTTTCCTCCACAAGCCTTTTGTTTCATTCTGAGGCAAAAATAACAGGGTGGTAAATAGGCTTATATCATCACATCTGAGCATTTGTACCCCAACTAAAGTCACAAACTTACCATTTATACATCAAACTACTTAAATAGTAAAGAAGTGCTTTCCTTGAAATGTTTAAAGATTTATTTATTATTATATTATTAATTATTTTTATTATAATTTAATCTTTTACTGTTTCATACAGTTATCTCTATGAATATATATATGTATACACTTACCTTTATGGCTTGTCCAGAGTTACATACAAGGTTACCTGTATTACAGAGGTGGGCCAATGCGGTGTTTGGAGTCTTGCCCAAGGACTCCTATTGGTGTAGCATAGCATAGTCACCCACACCAGGAATCAAACCCCGGTCTCCCACATGGTTTGGTAGCTCACTGGCTGGTAGTGGTGTTATCCATTGCACCACACCAACCATATTATTTAAAATACCTCGGGCCTGCCGAGTGGTGCAGCTGTCTAAGCACTGACTTGGTCATCTGGAGATCACTGGTTTCAACCTGAGAGATACCACAGCTATCAATGGCTGGGGGTCCCAGACAGCATGGCATCACTCTTCACGGGTCTCAGAGGAAGCGTGAAAATGGCTGAAACTGGGTTACAATAATAAGAAAAACACCCCAGTCTTTTGAGCTGGGCTGTATTTCAGTTCTCTTGGCCTCTTGGCTTGTTTTGCAGGTATGCACGCCTCTGGTTTAGCTCTATAGATCTTGAGATTTTCTCTAGGGAAAGAAGAGACAGGCCGAAGCTCAGAGTTTAGAGCTTATTAATGTGGAAAAAAACATGAGCTGCGATTTTCTGACCTTCAGATGGAACGCCACCGTCTTCAGTAATCAAAGAAACGTGAGCAGCTTACAGGCCGAGATTGATCCTGTTACCAGTGTGAATTTATAATGATGCCGAGACATAAATACACACCGAAGCATCTTCAGCTGCTCTCTGGAGGGAATCGTGTAAATGATGGATTGTGAAATTTGTGTCATGTTTAGGAAACTGATACGAATATTAAAAAGATGTAGGAATGATACCAAAGGTAATTACACCACCAAACACACTTCCGCATATGTCGCACTGCCTTAAAGGGCCCGTATTCCCCAAATGTGAGCTAATTCCCCAAATGTGAGTTTGGACAAGTTCTTAACCCCTAAACTTAACCTATAGGCTTATTATTCAGTTATTAATCCTATTGAGAATTATTTGACACACATTTGCTTTGGCATATCTTTATGGAATCCCACAGGGCTCTACTATGGGGCTTATGAAATTGATCTTAATTATGACAATACTGTCGATATGAGAGTAATTAACTGAAGCGTGAGCTTATATACGGGGTCTAAGGGGTTAAACCAGTTCAAAAACAGTCCAGATATGGTAACTAAGCTGCACACTAACATTTATACACCTGATCTGTCTACAGCAGTGTTAGCTCTGACCGTTCACAATCAAGTTATAAGCAGAGTTTCAGCCTGGACTGCTCTTTGAATGAGGCACAAAAACAGCTAATCAGAACAGAGCTCATTTACATATATAAATAAAGGTAAAGGTGCATGTATTTGCCACTGTACAGTGAAATGTGTATTTAACTCATCTGGTAGTGAACACACACACATGTGTTAGGGGCAGTGAGTACACACACACACACACACACACACACACACACACACACAGAGCAGTGGGCAGCCAACTCCAGCGCCCGGGGAGCAGAGAGGGTAAAGGGCCTTGCTCAAGGCTTGCCGAGCCCGGGAATCGAACCCACAACCCTGTTATCGATATCCCGGCGCTCTAACTGCTGAGCCACCACTGCCCCTGAATGGTAAGGCCTTTGTCTTTTATTTAAGGTATAAAGAAGCTGGACAAAAGTATTGGGACACCTGCTTACTCATTGTTTCTTCCAAAATCAAGAGTTTAGTCTGCTTTTTTTGGAATAACTGTCTCCAGGCACGGCCTTCTACTAGATTTTGGAGGAGGATTGCTGTGAGGATTTGATTGCATTCAGTGAGGTCATTGAGGATGTTGAAAAATGATCAACGCCCTACCTCATCATCTCAAACTCCACAACTCATTCCAAAAGTATTGGATGGAGCTCCACAATCCATCATTCTAGAGAACACAGCTCTTCCACTGCTCCACCGTTTAATGCTGGGGGGCTTTATACCCCTCTACAAGCCCACGCCTGGCATTATTATGCAGCATGGTGCCATAGGTACATGATGTTGATCTGCTCCAGAGATTCTATATATTCCTATTCTATTGGCAGTACTTCTTCTCTACAGAGACTAGACAAGCTGTATCTGTAACATTTGGACATACATAGCAATAATAATAATGACAGTGATGATATTTTGACTTTCATACTGAGGTGTGAAGCAGATATCGCTGTGTGCTGATCACCTGTCAGGTACGACTGTGCCACACACACACATACACACCTAAGCTTTACACCTCTGCTACAGCATCTGCAGCTGAGCCCTGTTTTTACACCTAACACACACACACATTAAGAAGCTGTGTGTTTATTGATCTGCCTGAATTCATGTTTTAGGTCCCTTATATTTTCATATTTTCTTCCTCAGCATCTCCCAGTCTTACAACACCGTACCACGACCCCAAGACCTGGAACCCCTTGGATTCTGGATTCTGGCTATGCAGATGTGGCCACTGTATCAGAAACCCCTCTCCTGCAGCTTTACCGTACTGATGCTCACTTTGAGCCATCCGCTTGTCCTTCATCAGGGTCAGTTTCTGACCACAGAGCTGCTCTTGTGTGGATACTTTTGAATATTTGGAGTTTTGGACAGGTCACATTTCCACTGAGCGTAAAAATATGTCGAAACCGACAAGCGATCTGGACGTTTTCGCTGTGCGGTCAGTTTGGGTCGTACATCACCAGTTTCAGATTTGAGACCGCTCCCAGTTTCAAACCTGAACTGTGTTCAGATGCTGATATGGATTCAACTTCAGATTTCTGCTTTTTAATTCACATTTCTGACAGCGTGGTTTAAAATCGAGGGGTCTGGACAGATAGAGAGAGAAAGAGAGAGAGGAAGAGAGAGAGGGGGGGAGAGGGAGAGTGCAAGAAGGCTGAGAGCATTAATTCTTAATGAATCTGCAAGGTTGTGGCAGAACGCAGGTCTGCTCGTAAACACGCTGGATGTTTTCTTTCAAAACAGTTTGCGTCTGCTAAAACAAAGCTCAAGGACCTTCACTGCCACCTGTCAGAGACGGTGGATTAATTGTTCGCTCGAGCAACAGCAGCAGCAACAGCAGCAGCAGCAGCAGCAGCAGCAGTTTGAGGCAAGAGTGAGCACTCATCCTTGGTGTGTGTGTGTGTGTATGTGTGTTTGGCTGCATTCAGAGAGCTCCGAACAACACATCAGGAGCAAGAGAATAAATGATTTAACGCTCAGACTTGCCGAGCAGTCGGAGCCAAAAGCGAATGAAAAATAATGCTCTTTGAAGTGGAGTGGAAAACTGTCAGAAAGAAAGTAAAAAAAAATAATACAGCGTCTACAAAAGCTCACTCAGTATATTTTTAATGAGGGGGTGCGGAGTAAAATAAAAGGATATAGCCGGAGAACTCCTCAAAAACACCGAACAGCCATTCTCCGTTCTTCCAGAAAACCAGACATTTCCAATAAACACTTCCCTGAGTCTGGCTAATTGCTCCTGCCCGCTGGTGGTTCGCCCGCTTTCAGAGCGGCAGTGTCGTAAGAGTTTCTCCGCTGGAGCTTCTCTGAACTAACCAGGCTGCTGACTGCATGGCTGTGTTTGCATACACTCTCCAAACAGCGAGAAGAAACATGGACCTGGACTTTAAACTGCTGGAGCAAACCATTAACACAGACTGTTTACATAGACCGTTCACTCGCACAGACCATTCGCACAGACCGTTCACACAGACCATTCATTCGCACAGACTGTTCACACAGACCGTTCACACAGACCATTCATTCGCATCGACCGTTCGCACAGACCGTTCATTTGCACAGACCGTTCATTTGCACAGACCGTTCATTCGCACAGACTGTTCACACAGACCATTCATTCGCACAGACTGTTCACACAGACCGTTCACACAGACCATTCATTCGCACAGACTGTTCACACAGACCGTTCACACAGACCATTCATTCGCATCGACCGTTCGCACAGACCGTTCATTTGCACAGACCGTTCATTCACACAGACTGTTCACACAGACCATTCATTCGCACAGACTGTTCACACAGACCGTTCACACAGACCATTCATTCGCATCGACCGTTCGCACCAACCATTCGCACAGACCGTTCACACAGACCATTCACACAGACCATTCACACAGACCGTAGCTGTTTTGGCTTTAATGTACACTCTTTAAAAGGGGTTATTTGAGTGATGCCACACACTGTTTACAGAATAAGATTCAAATCAATATACAGTTATTAGATTCAGGCTGTAAAAGTACACACTCTGCAAATTCATACTGGATTAAAATCACTCCACAATTATTATGTTCAGACTATTAAAACTGCACACACTCAGTCTAGCTAAAACTCGTAAGGAAAGGGGACACTCACTTTCGACGGGGTTAAAGTAGGCCCTCAGTATTAGCGCTGTGCTGTGGCTCTGCAGTGATGCACATCCTCTTAAGATGCTTCTCAGATACAAACATCAGCCTGCTGCAGGCATCCATGTTTTTCCAGGGGGATCGGAATTCAGCAGCACCGCAAATATCTGACTTCCGAGTACAATGGAATTGAAGGATTAACTGCGGGCTATCGCAGCCAAAATGTCAGTTGTGTCGTGGTAAAGAGAGCAAGAGAGCTCAGTCTGAGAACTTTGTAAAGAAGGGCGTCACAGAGAGAAAAACAGAGAGAGAGAGAGAGAGAGAGAGAGAGAGAGAGGGATGCAGGTAAACAGGCTGGCTGCTGTGTAGCCTGATTAAGAGCTGAGCTCATTCACACACAGACTCTATCACACTACTGCACCTGTGCACCAGAACACACACATATATATACATACACACATACCTGCCATACACTTACCTCACATAGATTTACACATTCCCAGCTCTCACACACACTTATTTATAAGAGCTCAGTGGTGTAATCGGAGTGTATGAACAGCAGAAGTGAGGAGTGTGTGGAGAAGAAAGGAAGAAAGGAAGAGTGAGAGCACGAGATAAAAGTAAAGCGAGAGTGAAAATCCAACAGAGAAGATCAAAGGACTGGACTGACCTGGGTCGAGGGTCAGGCCTAAAGAAGGTCACACACTTCAAGAAGCCCAGCTCAGTGCATCTTAATTTAGTTTGTTTGAAAAGCATTACAGGACAAACGGCTGGACTGGACTTCTCTAGGGGGCAGAGATCTACACCCCTGAGGCTTTATCCATTCACACCAAAGGAAATCAATCTAATCCTGAGCTTGTCTTCAGTGGTGTGTGTGTGTGTGTGTGTGTGTGTTTAACCACAGCTGGTGATAATAAAAGCATGCCGGAATTCAATATTAATTATTTCTCACTCATAGTTTTTAACAAGTGTAGAAATTCTATTAAAAAACAGTAATATATTAGACTACACTATTTGGACAAAAGTATTGGGACACCTGCTCATCCAGTCTTCTTCTTCTTAAAAAGAGTTTATCCTGCTTTTGTTGGAGTGACTGTCTCTACTGTCCAGAGAAGAAGGCTTTCTACTAGATTTTGGAGGAGGATTGCTGTGAGGATTTGATTGCATTCAGCAAATGCCAGGCGTGGACTAGAGCGGTATAAAAAGCCCTCCAGCATTGAGCTGTGGAGCAGTAGAAGAGCTGTGTTCTCTGGAATGATGGGTGGTGGAGCTCCATCCAATACTTTTGGAATGAGTTGGGGAGTTGGGGATGATGAGGTGAGGTGGTGATCATCCTGACCTCACTAATGCTCTTGTTGCTAAATGCGATCAAATCCTCACAGCAATGCTTCTCCACCATCTAGTAGAAAGTGTTCCCTGGACAGTAAAGACAGTGGAGCATTTTTGAACACCCTTGATTTCTATAGAAACATTGAATCAGTAGGTGTCCCAATACTTTTGTCCAAACAGTATTGGGTCAGCCAGTCAGTCATTCAGCTATGTCCCTACAGCCACACTTCTGCTAAAACCATGTCTGTCTGCATTAGCATCTCCTTTCAAATCAAGTGGACACAGAATTGGGCTTGACCACAAGAACTAGTCCAACCCCCTTGACCTTGGGCTGCATTTAATGTAGTCAATTACCTTAAATGCACCTGACAGCATCATTGCAAGGCTTTAGCTCTCCTCACACTCATGCAGATACAAACACACACCTGCTTGGCTCTCTGTCCTTGCTCGCTCAGTCACTCGCTCACCGGACCAGCATAAGAGCAGTAGCATCTCCGGAGTGCTGTGAAAGGACAAGGCCGATGACATTGTGAACGCGTGAGGTACTCTGAGCTGCTTGCTCTCTGTTATGCAGATGACTGTCCCTCGCTCTTTCTCCCTCCACTGCTGCTTTTCACACACTAGTCAAGGCTATCCATCCCTGCTCACGTCTTCCCATCTCTCTCTTTCTCTCTCACTTTCCCTCTTTCTCCCACACATATGGAGGTGGACAATAATGGATTCAGCCACGGGTCCCCATTACAGCCCCGGATTCATTAGACTCATTCAGGTTGGGAAAAGAAAGATGACACAAACGTCTCAATAAAGCATTCAGTGCCGGGCTCCGTTCAATCAGAGCCTGAAAAGCCCAGGTCTAACACACCCACGTGTTTGGAAACTCTGCGTTTCCAGAGTTCAAAGTGAAGGCGAGCTGCAGAGGCAAGACCGAAACAGCGCATCCCGGGTCTATCTTTCATCAGCTCCCTGAAACCAGTGGATACTGGTGTTAAAAATCTAATTAGCAAAACAAATTGGGCGGATAATGCGGAGGCCTGTGCATGGAGTCTCTTTTTTTTATTTTATGGGCATTTTTTTTTCTGGAAGTTGCGGCTTTCTCGCCACAAGGGTCCCTGCGGACGGCACCAGATGTTCCAGGCACTGCACTTCCCCACTCGTGTCCCTAATGCAATATTCATGGCCAAGCGGGTGCACATTTATTTATTTATTTCATCATCCTGCACAACAACACGTAGCAAAGCCACCCTCGCCCCCTCTTTTCATTCTCTCTCGCTCTCTGTCTCTGAACGTTTATACCATTTTTCCCTGGCTGACAGTCTGTTCCTTACTCCACTTTTATTTTACTGGCCCTCTCTCTTTTTCTCTCTTACAATGCACCCTCTCTCAACCACGCATTGCCTTTCTGTCCCATGCACAAAAAACTCTTATCCTGATATTGGTGCAAACAGATACTGAGAGATACTGTACGAGGCAGGTAAGTGGCAGTTTTGTGTTCAAGCCTTTTCAGTTACTGGTGGGGGCTCATCCGGGATCTGAACTGAATCTGGGGGGACGTCAAAGATGCCACCTGACAAGGGTTTGCTGCATGTAAGCAGGCACACCAGTCAGCTGTAGCAGAGTGCAAAATAATGGTCATGGCAAAGGACGCAGTTTGATAATAGGGTACCGGACGAAGGGTGGTAGCATCTCAGAAACCACTTACTTCGGCTAGGATAGGCTGCCGTAGTGAAGGTGTACAGAGAATGGACTTGAGTAATTGGTGATTGGGACAGAGCAATCAGCTCACCACTGTGGAGCAGCTAACCTCTGTAATGAACACCTTCCCCTAACCTAATACAGTCCATGCCACACAATCTCACTAGTGTCGTCTGAGCCAAAGTGGTTATACCCACTGAACTAACCCAGAACGTTTCCAGACATTACCCAGAGTGTGAACGCAAATGTCTGGATCAGTTGTAGCAATGTCTAATGGTGGACATGGGCTCTGAGTGCATACTTTGTTACTGGAACCCAGTTGGGCTTCCCATATAGGCCCCATTGTTACAGCCCACCGTAATTTCACATAGGTCCCATCCAGGCCCTCATGTGCAGTGTACAACCCAGATGGGGCACAGACCCTGGTGGGCATCCATATGTGATGTGGAATCCGAGGACAAAGGATTTTGGTTCCCAGTTGGGCTACCCATATAGACCCCACATGGACATGTTAGCTGGGCTGGATTGAGTCAGCTAGGGAAGACTAGTGCAGGTTGTTCTGCCAAACCTCTGAGGTCCCTTATGAACAGTGGTGCAGTATGGGGGGTAAGACAATTCTAAGGTCCTGTGATTGACCTAAAATGAATAATTGAGAGTTGTTGGGATCGGTGTAATATGTTTTCATGGGGCCCAAAATCCCTGGCAGTGCCCCAGCTCAGGACCCCTCAACCTATAGCTCTCAAACAATTACACAACACTTGAGTCATGTATATTTCAACACCATGAGTCTGTATATTTCATATATTCCATATATTTCAGGAATCAATTTAAGATCTGGGAATTAACCACTCCAATGTCTCTTTAACATACCATCTTCAGTCACAGTAAGTGACAAAAAGCATGGACAGACTTCATGAAGACATACTGTATAGTATGCTGTACGCTGTCTTATCTTTTTGTTGTTTGCTGCAAGAGGTTTTGCAAAGGGCTGCATAGGCTGCACTCGTGGACATAACGTTCAAGGTCCCCTCAGACTAGTAGAAGAGTTTCTGGAGACTATTTCTAAGGCTTAATTCTCTTGACATATATGTCTGCATTTGACAAAATACCTGGGTCAGCTTTAGAAATTGGAATTTAGAAAAAAAACTGCTCAGGAATGCATGAAATGCCAGTATAATAAAAAAAAAAGTTGTGGAGCATGGGTTCATTGCAGAAGATAAGGTTCTTGCATTAGTCCATATGAAAGGTGATAGTTTGAGGGCCGTAATCATGTCATCAGTGTCCCTGACCAGAGCAGGTAGAGTTTTTGATTTGAAGTTTTAGAGTTTTAGAAGGGAGGGCAGTTGTTGATTTATGACTTGAGGTCACATCCGCCAAATTGGTCCTTTTGAGTCTTGGTTCCTCTCAAGATTTCTTCCTCTCGATCTGAGGGAGTTTTTCCTCACCACTGCCGCCCTTGGCTTGCTCAAAAGAGGCTCGGACCAGAATCTCAGTAAAGCTGCATTTGTTGTAAAAGAACGCCATAGAAATACATTTTAGTTGAATTGAATGGAATTGATGATGAGTCATATCATCTTACCATCAGGGTCCAACCCAAGTTATCGTCCCTGAATTTCAGTCATTCTTCAACATCTTATTTGAAATAATATTGAAAAATTAACAGGACCTGAATTTATATTGAGGGTTTAGTATAAATACCTCGGGTGTCTTCATTCCACAGGATTTCAACACCATTTAAGCTTTTAATTGGGTTCATAGCTGGTTGATATTTTGTTATCTTCTGGACAGCAGTGTTCTCCGCCAAATTGAAATGTTGAATTGGGACCCTGCAGGCCTGGGTCTGATTCAGCGGGCAGCTTAATGTGTTCCCGCCCTCTCCCTCTCATCCGTGCCCCTGGAGGGCTCTGAGCTCTCTGCTCTCTAAATTGGCCTGTTTCTGTACGAGGGGTTAGTGGAGCAGTCCAGGTCCTGTTTTTCCATGCGGATCCCCGCTGAGAGAGGCTGGAGCAGGGGGGGTCGGCAGGCAAGTTGATTCTTCTCTCTCCCTGCGGTGCTTGTCCACACAGTACAGAAGCTCAAGCCAGGCCATCCCAGACTGAACCCCACACACAGCCTCTCTCCTGGCAGGGGAGCAGGAGCTGAGGGAGCTGGCCTCTTTGCCTGAGTTCCAGAGAAACATGTGTAATAAGCCCGGCTTGTCTGAGAGGGCACGTCTCTGCAGAACTGGGCTGGACGGGATGTCCAGGGTGGGAACGGGAGGTTACCAGGCTGCGGTAATGGAAAGGTAAAATAAGACCAGGAAAAGAAAGTCTGGACAGGGAAAAGGTCATGCTGACATTGTGCAGAAAGTCTATGCTGTGAATGCCTGCTCTGGTTTAGAGGAGAATTTGAGGAAGGACTGCTGGGTGACCACTTCATCTTCCTGGGAGGAATACTGGGATACTGCCAGTAACAAATTTGGCAAGGATTGGAGCCTAGGCACATATGGCAGTGGTTCCTTGTCCTCGTATCAGGCTTATCATCAGGACATCATACATTTGACCTCCAAGAATGCCGGGACCATCCATGGCTGGTCCTAGCTGGCCCACATACCAACACCTTACATGTCTATCATGCTGGCCTTCACCCTCCTACCTTGATTGCGTAATTGGAGGAGCTTCTTCAAGGGTTCTGTAGCAAATACAATCGTTCTAAACTATATCAGACCATGGTCGCTCAAAGAACCATTGGCGCTTTGTCTGGTTAAATAGCTCCTGTAGATGGTTCTTCTACCCTTTAGACCCTTTTCCAGCCTATTTTGTCTGATAGCGAGGCCAAAGTCTGACCTGCACATCACCTCAGGATGAGCTGGTTAATTATCTGATTAGCTAGATCATCAGAGAGCGGTAGTAACACCCAAATATTCAGGAAAGGGGTATAGCAGGATCAGTAATGGGATCCGTTCGCATAAGAAACATCCTCTCAATGTGTGTGGAAGCACGATTTCGTCCCACTCCGGATAGCAGTGTGATCCAGTGTCTATGAGAAATGAAATGTGTGTGTGAGTGTGTGTGTGTGTGTGTGTGTGAGAAAGCAGAAACAAACAGCCGTGCCATGCTGGTCCACAGAGAGCACGGCGGCGAGGGTTTTTTGACTGCGGTCCAAGCCGACAGCTGACAGCCGCCGATGTGACATCATGTACAAGCAGATGTGGCGGCAGCTTTCCAAGTCCTGCCTCACTCAATCCCTTTCGCTCGTTCTCTTCCTCCTCCCCTCGTCTCAGCTTTTTGCTCGTCATTCTTTCCCTTCACATACCACCACAATCCCTCCTCGTCTACCTCCCACTTCCTCGCCATTTTCTCCCCATATTCCCACGCCTGAATCAGCAGCATCGCACCTCCTCTATTGCTCTTTCTCGCTCCGTCTTTCTCTCTCTTTCTTCCCACCTGCGCAGAGGATGCCACCTGAGATGCACCTGACTCCTCTCGAGTCCGCACACACTCACACCCCCATACACATGCTCTCTCTCTCTCTCTCTCTCTCTGCAGCCCCCTGTCATTCCCTCTGCATTAGCTCCTAATTACCAGCTAATAAGTCATTACTCTTGCCATGCATGGGGGAATAGAGGGGCCCACTCACCCCATTTTTAATTCTGGCACCCACTCCACAGTCCACAGGGTGTGTGCATATGTGCACGCTCCATGCTGTGAGGCTGCTCTGTTAGTGTGTATTCAGGCACAGCTGAGTTCAGGAACCAGGGCCTGCTGTTTTCTGGCTGCAGGATTGTTTTTTTGTTGTTGTTGTTTTTGTTTTTTTGCAATGTGATTGATTAGTGTGACATGATTGGTCAGTAGAATGTGATTGGTCAGTACAATGGGATCAGTGTAATCAGATCAAAGAATATGATTGATAATACAGTGTGATGGACAACGGTTAGTAAAATGTAATTTATTGGTAGAATGTGAATGGTTAATAAAATGTGATTAGTTGAGAGAATGTGATTGGTTAGTGCATTGTGATTGTTTGTAGATTGTAATTGGTTAGTGTGATGTCATTGTCGGTAGAATGTGATTTGTTAGTGTAATATGATCAGTGTAATTTGATTGGATAGTGTAACATGATTGGTTAGAAGAATGTAATTGGTTAGTAGAATGTGATTGATTAGTAGAATGTGATTGGTTAGTGTAACATGATTGGTTAGAAGAATTTAATTGGTTAGTAGAATGTGATTGGTTAGTGTAACATGATTGATTAGTAGAATGTGATTGGTTAGTGTAACATGATTGATTAGTAGAATGTGATTGATTAGTAGAATGTGATTGATTAGTAGAATGCGATTGATTAGTAGAATGTGATTGGTTAGTGTAACATGATTGATTAGTAGAGTGCGATTGATTAGTAGAATGTGATTGGTTAGTGTAACATGATTGATTAGTAGAATGTGATTGATTAGTAGAGTGCGATTGATTAGTAGAATGTGAGTGGTTAGTGTAACATGATTGATTAGTAGAATGTGATTGATTAGTAGAGTGCGATTGATTAGTAGAATGTGAGTGGTTAGTGTAACATGATTGATTAGTAGAATGTGATTGGTTAGTAGAATGTGATTGGGTAGTTTAGCGTGATCATTTAGTGTAATTGATAAGTGTAACATGATTGATTAGTAGAATGTGTTTAGTTAGTGTGATGTGATTGGTTAGTAGAATGCATTTGATCAACAAAATAACTGATTGGTGGAATGTAACTTGTTATTAGAATGTGATTCACATTGTAATCAATATTAACCAATGTAGCCTGAAGTTCAGCACGTTCTGCAAGAGCTCATGACCATTAGAAGGTGAAGCATTCAAAGCTTTAATCTTACACAACTATAACCTCCCGAGAGCTTATCAGAGCAATCCACTGTATTAGCACAAATGCTTTGTTCAGTCAGGCAAACTCTTTTACTGTTTATTCTCTAAAACACATATTTTAGAAGCTGCGTTTAATCATTTTGAAAGGGAATTCATTTGCATTTAAACAATGTGCTCTCTCCCAGAGGACAGAGCTAATGCTAGCTGTGTGTTTTAGATGGACTAGTGGATGCTAACTAGCGCAGTGAGTAATGGAAATACCTGTGACAAAGACAAGCTGATTCTGTACTGATGTGTTGTTTGTTTTACTGTGACATATGCTAATTTTATCATCATTTTTGCTAGCCTAAATATATGGGTGACCATATTTTGGTTGTTAAAAAAAAAGGACGCTGGGGACACATGGGTATTCACTGTGGTTGGGATGTTATGGACGGGACTCTTCAAATAGGCCTACGTTGTAGGACGCTGGCTGTGTGTGTGTGTGTGTGTGTGAAGGTAGAAAGGAGTTAAAGACCTCTAAAACATGCATCTATATTAAAGAAACACAAGGCCCTGATAACATATATGACCAAATAATCTCCTTTCATTTTAATTTAATAAAAAATTATAGAAAAAGAACCCACTTTTTTCATGCCAAAATATAAATAAATAAAAAATACATAAATAAAATAGTTACCATAAACAAATCTACTAGACATTACAAATTCACTAGACATATTTCAGTCCTGCTGGAGTGTGCTGGAGTGTGTGACAGGCGAATCAAATTACATAAAGAAATCGAAATCCTGAGCTATGCTGATTTGCCATCATGGCCGAAGTCCGCAGCACTAGCAATAGCAATGCTCTCCAGAGAGGTAGATGGCGCTCTCTTCCCTTATAACTCTTAAAGATGTTGGCCGTCACATGCATCTGTTAGCTGGTGTGGTGGAGCTTGAGACCCGGCGTGTCGGATGCCTTTGCCGTGGCGGCTTACTTTGGCGTGTCTCGAAGTGTCGGGAGCATGGCTAGTGCAAGGGGGAGTTACGAATGGGTGGGTTAATTGGCAGTACCAAATTTTAAGAAAATGGCACAAATTCAACAAAAAATGCTGCAAAAATCTGTACATGCATTTATTTATTTAATGCAATTTAGTCAATTAATGCAATTACGTCCCAAAAGGAGGACACATCTGCTCATCTAATGCATTGAAGGCCCATGTGTGGAGCTGGACAAAGTAATCAGCATTAGCTAGCCAATGTGATAAAATACACAATGCAGTCAATATCATTCAGTGCTGCGTGTTTAATGCAGGCCAGTCTGAATGGTAGAGGTTGTAACCATCACAAACTGAAAAATTAAGCGAAAGCTTAAGGTTTAAACAGCTAAAATCTCCGGAGGGCTTCGCATAGCAGCCCATTCTCCTCTGTATTAGCCGAGCCGTTTGTCTCAGTCAGAAAAAAAAGTACTGCTGTTTGTTCTCCCAAAACAAATATTTCAGAAGATGTATTTAATAATTTCAGAGGGAATTCATTTGCATTTAAACAATGTGCTCTCTCCCAGAGGACAGCGCTAATGCTAGCTTTGTGTTTTGGTGGATTTCACTGATGATGCTAACGGCTGCAAGGCTCTGCACACACAGCGCTAGCATACTGTACCGCTGTGTACTGATGTGTTGTTTGTTGTTGTGCAGCATATGTGGATTTAATAATATTTTTTGTTATGTATTGTCTTATAGAGTGCACAAATTTGTAGTATGATTAGTATTGGCCTGTGGAGGCTGGATTCCTGAGTTTTAATGCTAGGGCTACAAAGTTCCAGAGCCATCACAGACTTTACTGACCTGTACTGATGTGTTGTTTACTCTTGTGCAGCTTATGTTGATTTTATAATACTTCTTTTACTATAATACTTCAAATTTGGTAGTATTACGGCTCTTATTTTACATTAACTTCCATTCAAAGTTAAGTCACTGTTTTGGAGATACATGTTTTCATTGGACAGCGACGATATGTTGGTTTCCCTGCTAAAACATCTGGTTCAAGCTGGCCTCCATGAGCATCCATGAGACTGGAGAGCCCATGACCCCATGTCGCCTATTGGTAGGTACTGAGCACTGCATATCGGGAACACCCCACAAGACCTGCCTGATGTTTTGGAGATGTTTTGACGACCCCGTCGTTTATCTAGAACATCACAGTCTGGCTCTTGTCAAAGTGCCTCAGATTCGTACTCTCGTCTATTTTTCCTGCTTTAGCACCAACGTCACCTTCAAGAACAGGCTGTTCACTTACTGCCGAATATGTAGATCCCACCCTTTGACAGGAGCCCCTGTAGAGCTTGACCAGCTTAGCTCTGGTTGACCAGTAGGACCAGCAAGACCACACTGGTCTACATATTAGGCAGTAAGTGAACAGCCAGTTCTTGAAGGTGACGTTGGAGCTAAAGCAGGACAAATAGACGAGCGTAAGAATCTGAGGCACTCTGACAAGAGCCAGACTGTGATGTTCTAGACGACTGGGTCATCTAGAACATCTCCAAAACATCAGGCAGGTCTCAGTACCTACCAAAAGGCAGCAGGGTCATGGGCTCTCAAGTCTCACGGATGCTCATGGAGGCCCCACCTCACACTGCTGCTAATGTAAGTCTTGGTGCCAGATACCACTGGGTGCCCTCAGAGGTCTTGTGGGGTCCATGCCCCGACATGTCAGATCTGCTGTGGTGGCACAAGCTGGACCTATGCAATATGGTGGGCAGGTGGTGCTAATGCAAGGGCAGTACTGATGTTTGTTTTGGTGCAGCGTACGTTGAATTTACAGGTTTTTTGCTACATTGGGTTTTATAGAGGGTGTGAATTTGATAGTATGATTAGCATTAGCCAGCAGAAGCTGGATTTCAGTGTGTTTCAATGCTAGAGCTATGAGGTTTCACAGCCATCACTTGGTGCGACTCCAGCAGGATTACAGTAATCACGCTTAAACAGCAAAGTGACTAAAACATTCATGGTTCACTTTGTACATGTGCAGATCTAACATCAAAATCCATGTCTGAGTCCTGTAGTTATGAATAAATAACACGGCTTAGGTGGTTGCTTTACTTCGGGGGTATTGAAGTGTGTGTATTCGCGTTTGTGTGATTTCCACTCGGTACAGTAACGCGTCCTCAAAGACAAAGGTGCCATCCGAGCAATAAAAGGAGTCATTTAAAATGCATCCAAAGCCCTTGGAAAGCTGGTCTCAGTCAATGAATCTGGGTGAGTGGTGCAGAGAGTGAGCACCTTTTCATTTTTCTTTTTTTTTCATGTTTTCTTTCTCCTTTTCATTCACACAAACATCAGTAATGCGATATGTGTGTGTGTGTGTGTGTGTGTGTGTGTAGGCCTATGTGTGTGTAGTAGAGACCATGTTCTGCAGAACAAATGCTGATCATTTGCAGCGTGTCTCTGAAGCTGCACATTAGAGAAAAGCCTTGAGGGGGAGAGAGAGAGAGAGAGCGGGAGAGAGAGAGAGAGAAAGAGCGAGAGACAGCGAGAGAGAGACGGCAGCAGCTGTGCTGGAATTAATGTCTGCATGCCAAATTAGAAACACCATGCATCTCCGTCAGAATTTATAAAAAAAAAAAAAAAGGAAGGAGGGAAAAGAAAGACAGTGAGACACATAAAGAAAGAGAGAGAGAGAGAAAGAAAGAAAGAGAGAGAGAGAGAGAGAACGGACAGAAATAAACAGATAAGAAATAAAATTGACAAAAGTATTGGGACACCTGCTCATTCATTGTTTCTTCAGAAATCAAGGGTATTAAAAAGATCTGATCCGGCTTCTGTCGGAGTAACTGTCTCTACTGTGCAGGAAAGAAGTCTTTCTGCTAGATTTTGGAGGAGCATTGTGGTGAGAATTTGATTGCAATCAGTGACATGAGCGTTAGTGAGGTCAGGATGTTGGATGATGATCACCACCCCAACTCATCCCATCTAAAAGTACTGGATGGAGCTTCACCATCATCATTCCACTGCTCCACAGCTCAATACTGGGGGGCTTTATTCTCCTCTAGCCGACACCTGGCAGCGTGGCAGCATGTTGTCAATAGATTCATAGAGTCCTATTCTGTCTTCTTTTTCAACCATTCTTTAGTTGATTTACTTTGTGCTTCGGGTCATCGTCTTGTTGCATGACCCAATGTGGACTGCTAACTGTCTTAATGCGCCTGAATTCATTGCTCTCTATTAGTGATTGCAAGGCATCCAGGCCTTGAGACAGCAAAGCAGCCCCAAACCATGATGCTCCCTTCACCATGCTTCAAAGTTGGGATGAGGTGGTTTGCAGTGTTCTTCTTCCTCCAATACCTCACAGAAACATTGTCCTAGCTAACATGGGGCCTGTGTGAGTTGCCCAACTGGACTGAAGATTTTGTCCTCGGGTTCCATGTTGGCCCCACATATGGATGCCCACCAGTTTCAGTGATTGACCCAGGAGGGGTTAAGTATGGGCCCCATCTGGGTTGTACACTGCACATGGGGCCTAGTTGGGAACCTTGTGGGAATTACAGTGGGCTGTAACGATGGGGCCCACCTGAGAAGCCCAACTGGGCCCCAGTAACACTAACATACAAACCCACTCCACCTGGAACCCAACTAGTCCCACATAAGCATGTTGGCTGGGTTAGAGCATCCAGGTGGTCCTGGAGTGCTTTGGACTAACTGGGGTAACACCTCTGCCCTCCATACATGCAAGGTGAAAGCTTAGTGAGTGATGTTGAGTGATGAGTGAGTGATGATGGGCAACACTGGGTCAGGTTTGCCGTGGGTGGGGTTGGGATCAAACTTGGACCAAAATAACAAGGCTGATTAAAGCTTTAGTGTGTGTGTGTGTGTGTGTGTTGTAGTGCCACTGCGCTGCAGGGCTCAGGGGACACTCTCTGAGTCAGATTATTCACTCTGGATCAATAATGACCGTCCAGGCCCTTTCTAATGATACCTGCAGGGCACAGGGTTACACGCCCCAGGGCACACATACACACACACACACATACTGCAGCCATGAATACAGGATGAGCATGTGCAAGTGTGTGTGTGTGTGTGTGTGTGTGTGTGTACATGTGTGTTGCTTATTTTTAGTGGACAAGTCAGTGTGTAAATATGGCATGTCTGTTCACATACAATTTTCACATAAAGGGGAGTGCATGTGTGTGTGTGTGTGTGTGTGTGTGTGTGTGTGTGTGTGCTTCTCATGTTAATTATAAAGAAAAAATATGTTGTCCCCTAGATTTGCCCTGTATACACAAACAAAGCCAGTGTGTGTGTATGTGTCTGTGTGTGTGTGTGTCTGTGTGTGTGTGTGTGTGTCTGTGTGTCTGTCTGTGTGTGTATATGTCTGTGTGTGTGTGTCTGTGTGTGTGTGTGTCTGTGTGTCTGTGTGTGTGTGTCTGACTGAGTGTGAGTAGGATCTATATGTGTTAGACTGAAGGTGAGGTAGATGTCAGCTGAAGGACGAGTGAGCAGATGGTGGGTTGGTTGAGTGTGTGTATTTGTGTGTCTGTGTGTAAATGAAGGTGTGTGGGTGTGTGTCCTTGAGCTGTGGCACCAGTTCAGTGTTAGACTCCAGCTTCAACAGAAAGACCATCAGACAGAAAGAATACCCCAAAGAATACCCTCCCCAGCATTGACCAATACCATCCAGTACTTTTGGGTAGGTTGATTTCTGGGGTGAGGAGTTGGGGATGATGAGGCGGGGTAGTGATCACCCAACATCTTAACCTCACTTATGCACTTGTCACTGAACGTAGGCAATCAAATCCTCACAGCAATGCTTCTCCAAAATCTAATCAAAGGCCTTCTTCCCTGTTCAGTAGAGACAGTTACTCCAACAAAAGCAGGACCAGCTCTTTTTATTACCCTTGATTGTAGAAGAAGCCATGAATGAGCAGGTGTCCCTAAACTTTTGTCCAAATAGTGTATCAACTTACACAGAGAGATCAGGTAATAGTACCAAATAGTTGTTTTTAATACATAAAACCACACAAGCATTATAATTTAGGTTAGACAAGGAGGATATTACATTCTAGATTCTTAACAGAACCCTAGAACCTCGGTTCTACATTTCTATATGTTTGAAAACACCCTACTAAAGCTGAAAATCTAATCCCTGGACAGGAGAGACAGCTACTCCAACAGAAGCAGGATCAACTATTTTACTACCCTTGATTTTAGCAATGTAAAAGCAATGAATGAGCAGGTGTCCCAATACTTTTGTCAATGTAATGTATATTGCTGCAGTCGATGCGAAATCTTGTATCTAATTTTTTTGACATCTTCATATTGTATCAGAATTGCATTATGCATCATGAATGGACCAATATATTTATATACAAGCTCTTTTTTAGTACCCTTGATTATAGAAGAAGCAATGAATGAGCAGGTGTCCCAATACTTTTGTCCATATAGTGTATCAGTTTGCTTAAAAAGAGATAGAGAGAGATCAGGTAATAAATGTTTGCTATTTTACATGTTTTGACATAATGTGAATCATTTTGTTTTAGAATTGCATATATATATATATATGACTAGAAATATATAGTACAATATATATATATATATATATATATATATATATATATATATATATATATATATATATATATATATATATAAAGTGTTTACTGTTCAGATAAACAGCATTTAAACAGGTCTTTTTAATATTTTTTGTGCTGTATCTATATCTATATCTACCGCATGTCTATATCCCGATCCTTCAGTCTCCAGTCCTCTACCAGCTAAACGACTGTCAGCTGCTGCATTACATCTACATTTATACCCATGGCAGACGCTTATATCCAAAGCAGCTCACAAATGAGGCGAATTCTATTCAAGCGTAACAGCTCTGACAACAGCCACCTTCAACGCAACTCCATTTTTTATGTCATACATTGATGTTCCTACAGTCACCCACTGATGTTCAGCAACTGTTCGGGACGTTTGAAGGAAACTGTCCCTGCTGTTCTGTTCACTTATTAGAGAAAAAAACCCACACAGGAACAAGCAAGATTCCATACCCCTCATCCAGCGAGGGACTGCTTTGAGGACATTCGGGTGAAATCACTCGATTCAAAGCCCCCCTGAGAACCACTTAAAGAGCAAGTCCACTGACGATGTTTCTACCTAATTAAATCATTTAAATATCACAAAGTCATTCCGAGAGGGTTTGGTGTGAAAGGCTCTGTTCTGGAGAAGGAGCCCGTTCACGCCTGGCATTAACAGCGCTTTTGGTGATCGGATCACGCTCAGAAAAGCCAAGTGTGAACCCCCCCCAAGATGTATTATGATCGGATTATGATCGGATCCCTCTCTGAACACATTTAATGCAAGTGTAAACAGAATGCGGTTTCTTTGATCGGATTCCGTCAGACAAGCGGAAAATATGCGCTTGTGCTTACTTAGCTTCAACAGAAAGACCACCATCAGACAGAAAGAATACCCTGAAATACCGTCTTAAGCAGGATGTGAGAAACTGGTGAAGTGCATGTATGTCTAGAGCAGCTCGGCCTCGTCGATGTTCAGAGCGCTGGGCCTGAAATCGGCGCTGAAAATGAACAGGAAGCAGGTTTAGCTCGACCTGGTGAAGCTTAACAGGGAGAAACACCTAACATGCCTAATGCCAGACGTGGGCTAGAGGGGTATTAAGCCCCACCAATACCAATACCATCTAATACTATGGGTAGGTTGATTTCTTGGGATGATGAGGCAGAGTAGTGATCACCCAACATCTTAACCTCAGGCAATCAAATCCTCACAGCAATGCACTCACTCTAAAATCTAGTCGAAGGCCTTCTTCCCTGGACAGTAGAGACGGTTAGTCCAAGAAAAGCAGGGTTAACTCTTTTTAGCACCTTTGATTTCAGAAGAAGCAATGAATGCGCAGGTGTCCCAATACTTTTGTCCAAATTGTATCAGACTGTTTTTAATACATAAAACCGAACAAATGTTATAATTTAGATATTAGCGGAAATACGCACTGGTGCTTATTTCCCGGTGGGTGTTCACAGTCTCCCGGAGCAGGACAGCTTTGCTGGAGAACCGTAGTTTACTGGAAGTAAAAGAGAACGTCTTGGGCTGGAGTTCAGAGCGGCTTCTAGGTAAGCACGTGAAGCCGAGGTCCCCCTGCGCGCGAGAGGTGAGAAACAGGTGAAGAAGGGCGGATGTGGCTGTGGCGGAGGGTGTGAAGTTGTTCAAGGTGAGAATGAGGAGTTATACAGGGCGGAGTGGGAGGAGCTCGGGGCGTGGACCATCTCATCGGGTCACACTGGAGACGTATGTTAATGCCAGGATGAGCAGATGAGCTCCTGCCTTTGACTTTGCCTTCATCTACAAGGTGGACCAGTGAAGGAGAGTGGACAGTCAGAGTGGACAGACACAGCGTTTAAGCACTCCAGCAGCACTGCTGCACCTGATCCACTCGTACCAGCAGCCCAACACACACTACTAACACACACACACACACTCGCCACCACCATGTCAGTCAGTGTCACTGCAGTCAGTGCTGAGAATGCTGACCCATCACCCAAATACTACCTACGTACCTGCTCTGTGGGGGTCCTGTGGGGTCCTGAGCCTTAAAGAACAGGGTGAGAGGGGGCTGATAACAGAGTCTGCAGATTTATAGAACTACACAGTTCTACGCTCCCATTAGTGTGTGTTTCCAATAATGCTATGCATTACCAATATTCAGCGAAAGGGAGGAAACTGATCACTTTCGCATTTGAGCATTCTCCCCCTCTCTCGCCCTCTCTCGCCCTCTCTCTCTCTCTCTCTCTCTGTGCGGATTATTCTTTTTGTCTTCCGTCGAAACAAAGCCCTCTAATTCACACCCCACATCCCCTCCCTCCTCCTTCCCGCCCGTCTGAACGAGCAACACCTCTATCACCCACCCACACGCGCTCACACACACACACACACACACTAACGCACACGCTCCCTTAACACCCCCCGGGAGGTGACATCTGGCGGGCCGCGCCTGGCTGGTTCCAGATGCAGAGGCTGCAGCGCCGGAGAGCGCTTCATTTCAATTCCATCAGCCTCAGCCTCAATCCAAATCATCAACACACACACACTCGCACACGCTCGCGCACATACACATACACACACACACACTCACACACACACACTCTCCCCTGTGCAACATTAACGAGCCTCCTTCATTTGAATACATAATTAGCCGCCCGAGCACTCTGCTTCACTAATTTCGAGACAAAAGGATATAGGGGGGTGTTGGGGGGGGAAGGGGGGTGAGGGGAGGAGGGGGTAGACGGAGAGAGAGAGAGCAGAAGAGAGCGAGAGAGATGGAGAGGAGGGAGTGTGGCACTGGAAAAAAAAAGAAAACAACATTTGCATGGCAATTTAGGGGGGATGAGACAGGAGCCGTGACGGGGTTGTGAATATTTAGTGCTTTCTGCTCTTTCCTCTTTGTCTTTGTCCTAAGTCTCTCCTTTCTTCCACAGATCATGAACATGCGTCCAGTCCTGGTCACCCGAGCAGGCCTGCAGGCCTCAGGGCCACTAATACACACACACACACACACACTCACATACACATGCAGTCTCATTTAAACACAAACAGCATAAACTGGTGTTCCTGCATGTGTGTGTGATGTTTGGCTGGTATTCTGTATGAGTGTGTGTGTGTGTGTGTGTATTGCTGCTGTGCTGGTGTGCAAGCGAGTGTGTGTGTGGGTGTGTATGGCTGCCGTTTCTGGTAAAAGCCTCTGTCGTTTGCTGAAGAAGTGTGTTTTCCTTTGTGTAGAGCAGCCAGACATCTTCATCCTCAGCATCTGTTTTGTCGTCCACTGCTGCTCCCTTAATGCCCCAAGCCAGGTCCACCACTCATCAGCTCATCAACACTAAACGTCCAAATGTTTGTGGACACCCCTTCTAATGAATGCATTCAGCTACTTTAAGTTGCACTCATGGCAAAATTCACACACACAGCTTGTCTAGGCCTTGTGGAGAGGTACTGCCAATAGAATAGGACTCTCTGAAGCAGATGAACATGCTGACCCTATTGGCTCCATGCTGCCTAATAATGCTAGGCGTGGGCTAGTAGAGGGGTATAAAGCCCCCCAGCATTGAGCTGTGGAGCAGTGGGAGAACTGTGTTGTCTGGAATGATGGTGGTGCTCTGTACATTGAGGTTGTTGGGGGTGAGGTGAGGTGTCCCGATTAGGTTATTTGTGAATTATCCTCCGCACCTGTAGGGGGAGCCCAGGAGCACAAAATAATAAAACAATTCTCGCATAATGTTGCTTTAATCAGTCTAAAACAAGCATTATGCAATAACTGGTATTGGTTTGCTCCTGGGCTACCCCTAGAGTTGCAGAGTCTAATTTACATTTACTCCACTGCAGTAAATGCAAATCACTTTTGAGCGCCCCCTCATGGACAGCTGTACACATGCATTTGTTGACAAGCTGAGAGACACAGAAGCTGCCCTTTGACTTCTGTTGTGTGTAAGTGCAATTTCTACATCTCTCTTTACCTGTCTCTCTCTGTCTCTCGTCCTCTAACTCGCCTCTCCCTCTATGTCCCTCTGTCTCCTCTCTCCCTCACTTAACTCCCTCCCTCTCTCTCCTTTCTTCTATGTCTCTCTGTCCTCCCTCTTTTTACAGTTGACA
>NC_132902.1:25035514-25043014 GCF_030463535.1 Salminus brasiliensis
TATCTCTCTCTACTTCCGTCCACTCCTTTCACTGCCCACTTTCTCCCTCTCTCTCACTCTCGCGCGAGATCAATCTTTATATTTTCATTCTCATCTTTCTCTTTCATCTCTCTCTCCATTTCTCTCAATTTCCTCTTCCTCCCATCCCTTCTCTCTCTCTCTCTCTTTTCCTCCTTACTCCCCCTTGATCACTCGGCCTGTTTTACTCTCTCTCCAGAACTCTCAAGATTCAAGATCTATTTACCTCTCTCTCTCTCTCTCTCTCTCTCTCTCTCTCTCTATTGCTCTCGCCAAAGCTCTCACTCTCTTTCCAGCTCTCTCAAGATTCAAGATTCTCTGTCTCTATAGCTCTCTCTCTCTCTCTCTTTCTCTCTCTCTCTCTCTCTCTTTCTCTCTCTCTCTTTCCACTATTGCCCTCTCCCCCTCTCTGGCCATCTCTCTCTCTCTCTCTCTCTCTCTCTCTCTCTCTCTCTAAAAGTGTAAAAGTCAGAGTATGTGTGCTGGAGGGCAGAGGTGGTCTTTGTTTAGTGTGTGTGTGTGTGATGTTACAGGCTCAGCAGGTGCACGAGCAGAAAGACTCCGTTGTTTTGCTGCATAAACAAACACACACACACACACACACACACACACACACACACACACACACACACACGCAAACACACACACACACACACGCGCGCGCAAACACACACACACAAAGTCACATACCCGTCACCCCAGGCTGCCACTGTCATCCGTCTGAAAAATGGAGGTGAAGTACACACACACATACATACATACATACATACACACACACACACACACACACACACACACACACACAGCTGGCGGGCCCAGAGGGCTGTAAACGTGGCATTCTGGGTAAGATGTGTACTAAGCAGCATTAGAGAGTGTGTAGAAGATGGTCCAGCTGCAGGTGTGGACAGCATGAGCATCTCCACACAGAGAGGGAGTGTGTGAGTGAATGAAGTGAACCTGTGTGTGTGAACCTGTGTATGTGTGTGTGTATACATAGATGAGATGTACTATATGGACAAAAGTATTGGGACACCTGCTCATTTACTGCGTCTTATGAAATCAAGGTTATTAAAAAGAGTGTTCATCTGTGTCAGCAAAGGGTGCAACTCAGCGAAGTAGCTGAAAGCATTCTTCAGAAAGGGTGTCCACAAATATTTGGACATAATGTACCTGGGAGGCACCCCGGGCTGCCCATAGCTAAGCCCTCGGTACATCAGGCCTACTTTGTCTCCGTAGCTTCCTGTAGTGGAAAGTCTGTCTTTCCTTTTGTTTCTGCTTGGAGACAGACTCTCTCTCTCTCTCTCTCTCTCTCTCTCTCACACACACTCACACTCTCCGTTCGTCACAGCTGCACAGGCCAAGATTAGCTGCGGCGTACCTGAGAGGCAGCGCTAGCGTGCGCCGCATGCTAAAACCCAATCAGCTAATGTTGATAAAGGAGGTGGGGTAGGGACATCTGTTCACACACAGCACACACACTCATTTGAATCACAAGATGAAATGACTCACATCTGGCGAATTGGAAAATATTCTCCTGCTCCTCTGACTCCTCTCCTCTCCTCCACTCTTCCCTCGCTCTCATCTGCACTTGTTCTAATTTGGGGATGAAGGTGGGCGCTCTCGAGCAGAAGCCATTTTGAGTGGCCTGCCGCGGGGTGGAGAGGAGCTTTCCTAGCCCAGAAAAAAAGGTTTTATAACCGTGTGAGTGCACACCTGTGCTGAGGGCATTCGTGGCTAATGCTAGGCAACGCTAGATGCCAAAACCATGGGCAGTGTCTTGTTACCAGCATGTGGAATGATCAGCTGGAGCCTGCACTGTTCAAAACTGAGCACCAGGACGTAACCTGAGAACCGTTTTATAGACAGACAGACAGACAGACAGATAGATAGATAGATAGATAGACAGACAGATAGATAGACAGACAGACAGACAGACAGACAAACAGACAGCTAGATGTACAGACAGATAGATATATAGACATACAGGTACCCAGATAGATAGATAGATAGATGGATGGATGGATGGATGGATGGATAGACAGACAGACAGACAGACAGATAGATAGATAGATGATAGATAGATAGTTAGATAGACAGACAAATAGATATACAGATAGACAGATAGCTAGGTATTCATACAGATAGATAGATAGATAGATAGATAGATAGATAGATAGATAGACAGACAGCTAGATATACAGACAGACAGACAGATAGATAGATAGATAGATAGATAGATAGATAGACAGACAGCTAGATATACAGACAGACAGACAGATAGATAGATAGATAGATAGATAGATAGATAGATAGATAGATAGATAGATAGACAGACAGCTAGGTATACAGACAGATAGGCAGACAGCTAGGTATACAGACAGATAGGCAGACAGACAGACAGACAGCTAGATATACAGACAGATAGATAGATAGACAGACAGACAGACAGACAGATCGACAGATAGATAGATAGATAGATAGATAGATAGATAGATAGATAGATAGATAGACAGCTAGGTATACAGACAGATAGATAGATAGACAGACAGACAGACAGACAGATCGACAGATAGATAGATAGATAGATAGATAGATAGATAGATAGATAGATAGATAGATAGATAGATAGATAGACAGACAGCTAGGTATACAGACAGATAGGCAGACAGCTAGGTATACAGACAGATAGGCAGACAGCTAGGTATACAGACAGATAGGCAGACAGATAGATAGATAGACAGACAGACAGACAGACAGATCGACAGATAGATAGATAGATAGATAGATAGATCGATAGATAGACAGACAGCTAGGTATACAGACAGATAGAGTATTTTAGGGGTCAGCGCCTTAAACTGGTCAGTCTAGTGTGTAATCATTATTTCTGCTTCTTCACCCACACACACAAACACACACACACACACACACACACACACACACACACACACACATACACACACACACACACACACACACACACACACACACACACACACTGAGTGCCCAGCTCTTTTTTTGCTTGAGCGACTATGAAGCCATGTCTGGAGATGGAGTGTGGGAGTTCTAGCAGCCGTGGAGACACACACACACACACACACACACACACACACACACACACATACACTCGCACACACTCGCACACACACATGCTCTTTGTCTCCCTGGCAGCAAGCATTCTGAAGCAAACATGAAGCTACACACACACAGGAGGCAGGAACACACCCGAGCCGGTCTGCATGATGTCCGCATGTCTATAACTCTATAACTATAAGGAGCAGCTTCACATCATTTACATAAACCAGCAGTTACTACACACCTGTACTGATGGGGGTCTAACACACCTGTCATCACACACATTTACTCAGCTGAGAGATGGGGGGAGTATACAGGTCCAGTTTTAAGCCCACCCTGTTTTTTCTCTCCCTAGTCTCACACTCGCTCTCTCTCTCTGTCTGTCTGTCTCTCTCTCTCATATTTTTCTCTATGTCTCTTTCTCATTATTTCTCTTCCTTTCTCTCTCCCTCTGCCTCTCTCTCTCTCCTCTCATTTTTGATGTCTCTCTGTCTATTTCTCTCTCTCTCTCTCTCTCTCTCTCTCTCTCTCTCTCTATCCATCTCTCTCTCTCGCTTTCTAGTCTCCTATTTTCTCTGTCTCTCGTCCATGCCCCCCCCCCCTCTTACTTTCTATCCCTCTTAAATTTCTCCCTCTGTCTCTGACTCTCTTCTGTGCTTTCTCTCTCTCTCTCTCTCTCTCTCTCTGTAGGAGTGGTGAATTATGAATGGTCAGGGCCTCTCCGCGGGCAGTAATTGCATCCTGGACAGCTGGCGCATGGTGGCTGCGTTTGTCTCCATCTGTGACGAGACTGCGTGTATGTATTTGTGTGTGTGTGTGTGTGTGTGTGTGAGCGTGGATGCACTGCACATGACAACGGAAATGAAGGAGACAGCGCAAAAACACACACACACACAGCCCTGCTGAAGCGTTACTATAGTAATAGGTGTTATATGTGTAACTTCAGAGGTATCCTCATATAATACCTGTGTTTAATAATCAGGTGTATAGAGAGCTGTGCCACAGTCCACATAGACTCATCTGTGTGAGTGCAGATACACACATTATGGACATGAAGGTAATGGCAATGCTGGGCTTTCACTGAAGCATTCTTCCTCTAGGACAGGATGAGCTACAACCTACAGTGGTTTAGGTGGGTCTAATCCCAACTACTACACCTAAACCTAATTCTAACCTAAACCTAAACCTTAACATAACCTACTAAACCTAATTCTAACCTTAACCCACCCTAAACCTAACCATAACCTACTACACCTAAACCTAACCTAACCAACACCTCAACCTAAACCTAGTCTACAACACCTAAACCTAATTCTAACCTTAACCCACCCTAAACCTTACCATAACCTACTACATCTAAACCTAACCTAACCTACACCTCACCCTAAACCTAATCGTAACCTACTACATCTAAACCTAACCTAACCTACACCTCAACCTAAACCTAGTCTACAACACCTAAACCTAATTCTAACCTAAACCTAAACCTTAACATAACCTACTAAACCTAATTCTAACCTTAACCCACCCTAAACCTAACCATAACCTACTACACTTAAACCTAACCTAACCTACACCTCAACCTAAACCTAGTCTACAACACCTAAACCTAATTCTAACCTTAACCCACCCTAAACCTAACCATAACCTACTACACCTAAACCTAACCTAACCTACACCTCAACCTAAACCTAGTCTACAACACCTAAACCTAATTCTAACCTTAACCCACCCTAAACCTTACCATAACCTACTACACCTAAACCTAACCTAACCTACACCTCACCCTAAACCTAATCATAACCTACTACACCTAAACCTAACCTAACCTACACCTCACCCTAAACCTAATCATAACCTACTACATCTAAACCTAACCTAACCTACACCTCAACCTAAACCTAGTCTACAACACCTAAACCTAATTCTAACCTTAACCCAACCTAAACTTAACCTAACCTACATCTAATCCTTAACCTAACCTTCTTCACCTACACTGCTGTAAATACAAACCACGCATGGACAGCTGTACACGTGCATTTCTGGACAAGCTGAGAGCTTCAGAAGCTTGATCTGAAGGTGTAGAAGCATGTAGACTGAGGCGGTAGAGTAACACTACAGGATTTTACACTAATATGACTCTATGGGTCATGGGTCTACCTATTAAAGCAAATATGGTCCATTAACATAATTCTAACGCTGTTATTTTATGGTAAATTCGCCTCATAAAGTGGCTGTTGTGTTTCATATTTGTGTACGAAAAATCTCATACGGAAATTCATCCAATCAAAATCCCATTTCCTTTAAAGATCAAATTGTAGCACCGTTTGTCTTTCTGTCAAGCTTTACACTCCTAACCCAGCTCAGTCAGTTATTTGTGAAACCGCTATACATGACAGCAGCATAGTGTTTGTGGTTGCATCCATTGCTGACACAGATGTGCAAATGCACACACACAGCTTCCAGTCCAGTCCCTGTAAAAAAGTACTGCCAATAGAATAGGACTCTCTGGAGCAGATGAACCTGCTGAACCCTGTTGGCACCATGCTGCCTAATGCCAGGCGTGGGCTATAAAGCCCCCCAGCGTTGAGGAGCTGTGGAGCAGTGGAGGAGCTGTGTTCTCTGGAATGATGGATGGTGGTGCTCCATCTAATATTTTTTAGGATGAGTTTGGGAGTTGGGATGATGAGGTGGGGTGGTGATGTTCGTATTGCTAAATACTATCAAATTCTCACAGTAATGCCCCTTCAACATCCAGTAGAAGTGTGTGTGTGTGTGTGTGTGTGTGTATGGCTTTGGGCGTGCATATTTTCTTTGTACACGAGTGGTGATTAGCACAGCTCTGCCAATCACTGAAATTTACATTAAACCTGAAATTAATTTCATACTTCTCTCTCTCTCTCTCTCTCTCTCTCTCTCTCTTTCTTTAATTATGCCAACATCTGCTGTGTAGTCGGGCTGCGCACATGAATTTTAATAACGCTGTGTTTTTTTTCCCCTTCTTCCTCCAATTCCCTCTGAACTTTGGGGGGAAAAACAGCTTTGTAGTGATTTTTTTTTCCTCTCCTGAAACACAAAGACCAGCTGAAGGAGAATAGACTCGATCAATTAGTGTCCTCTGGCTCAATTTCACACTGTAGTTTTATCATCTAAACGCCCCTGAAATGAATACATTAACAGTAAACACACACACACACACACTAAACGCACTAAACACACGTTCTTCGCTCAGGGAGCAGACACAAAGTCATCCTCTGCGCCTTCTACATGCGCAGTTCACCAGGGAAACTGAGGATACACACTGTAAATGAAGCCATGTGAATCCAACCCAACCAGGATATCAGGAGTTCTGTGTACGGATGTGCCTCCAGAGTGGTGGGTGAGCTGCATGTCCACACTAAATCACAGTAAAATAGACCAGTGTGTGGAATTTGAGCTTCCTGTAAGCTTCACTAAATCTATCACTAAATAAAAGAAGCTACCCTTATTGTTGGATGCACTGTGATAGTGTCTCGTCACTATAGAAATGCTTATTGATTTGTATTGATTGATTTACACATCCGTCGATCCATCTTCTTATCTGCTTCTTCCCGATCGGGGTCGCGAGCCTGACCGGAGCCTGCCAGGAATCATTGGCCGCAGGAGGACTCTGGGGAGACACGGGTGTACACTGTAGTTTGGATCCTGTGGCTGGGGCCACATTGAACTGAACGGAGGTGATTGGGTCATATTAGGGCTATTAAGGCTGGTTCTGCATGGTTTGAGAGGTATTTCCACCCTCACAAACACACACACACACTTCCACAGTCCTATAGCCTAGGCCTACTTGAAACCCTCCAGCCACAACATCCCAACTACGGTGATAACCTGTGTGTCCCCAGTGTCCCCAGAAAAATGGTGACTCATCATTTGGATCAAATGTTTTAAAGATGATGATGAGCACACATTTCATCAGGTGTGTCCAAACTTTTGACTGGTACTGTAGGTGGAAAATTAGCATAGCCATTTCACCTACTCTGTGTGTGTGTGTGTGTGTGTGTGAAAGATTTTGTTCAAGGTCATTTTGAAACATTGGTCCATTCATCATGTAATTTGGACACAATTAAAAAAAAAACAACTGCCAGATTCACGTTGTGGAGATACAATGTTTCTGCGGGACAGTAACCCCAGTGAGAGAGTTTCTACTGTAGAAGCTTCAGATGTCATCAGAACTGATAAAGCAGGTGAAGATAAACCCAGTAAAAAGGAGAATCAGCTTCTCATTCTGAAGAAAGTAAAGAAAGTAGTGAGATCTTGTCGGTGAGCTAGTCTGAAGAACAGAGCTCGGTTCCTCCAGGGTTCTCCTGGACGCCCCCCAGTGCAGCCAGCACAGCGTGGAGGAGGTGTTCAACTCCATCAGCAGCAGCAGCA
>NC_132902.1:25045514-25048014 GCF_030463535.1 Salminus brasiliensis
TCGGGGCTGAAGCAGGCAGGACATTGGCAGGCATCACAGCAGACAATGAGACGCTCCCCGAAACGCCTTTTAGCTGCCTGTCATCTGACAATAGGCCGGAGCCGTCCCCGTCCCGATAATGCGCCCGCCGTGCCCACGCCACTGTCTCTGCCTGTGTGATGCTAATTAGCGTAGCGAGGAGACAGCAAGCAGGGGGAAGGAGCCACACACTGATCTGACCGGCCTCACACCAGGACCTCATGCCAGCAATCTGAAGGCGCTTCAGCTTCTGCAGGCTTTTTGCTGCTAATTGCTGGTCTGGGTTCAGCTGCCTCCGGAAATAACAAGGGAAACACTGATCTCAGACCTGCGCTGTCAGTCTGCCAAGTCTGATCAACACTCAGAACTTCATATGAAATATTTCTCCATAAATCAAGAGGAGAAATTGAGGGGGAACTTTAGTGTCTTCATGTAGAACAGAAGATTGGTGTCCCAATACTTTTGTCCCAAGACTTTCATTGTTTTTTCTAAAATTAAGGATATTAAGAAGACATGATCCTGCTTTTGTTGGAGTAACTGTCTCTACTGTCCCGGAAAGAAGGCTTTCTACTAGATTCTGGAGGAGCATTGCTGTGAAGATTTGATTGCATTCAGCAACAAAAGCGTTAGTGAGGTCAGGATGTTGGATGATGATCACCACACCCCCTCATTATCTCCAACTCCCCAACTCATCCTAAAAAACATCATCATACGAGAGAACACAGTACCACTGCTCCACAACTCAATGATATATGGACAAAAGTATTGGGACACCTATACATTACACCTACAGGAGCTATTATGACCCCCATTCTAAACCCATGGGCTGTATTAATACAGAGCTGGTCCCCCTTTACTCTAAGCTCTACCAGCAGCAGCAGGTCTGGAGCTCTGCTGCAGTTACTGAGTCAGTTGGAGGCTTTTCTGCACTCTGCTCTGAGCTCAGCACTCGGCCCTGACCCCGCTCTGTAACTTTACGTGGTCTGACAGACACTCAGTGGCTGAGCTGCTCTCTGTGAGCTGTTCCTCCTAAACTCTTCCACTGTTCAGTAATAACACCACTCACAGCTGATGGAGGAAGATCTAGGAGGGAGGAAATTTCACCAGCTGACTTGTTGTTGGTGCAGCGGTGTCTCCTATTACATACAGAACCACGCTGGAGTTCAGTGAGCTCTTCAGAACCTCCCGTTCTTTCACTGATGTGTGGAAGAAAGACAGACTGCAGGACTAGGGGCTTGATTTAATACACCTGTGGCAATGGGACTGAATCAGACACCTGAAGTACTCAGTGATTAAGAGCAGTGTCCAAATACTTTTGTCCACAGAGTGTATATGAGCACTATTCCAAGCACAAAGGGGTAGCAAAGAGACCTACATCTCAGTACATACAGATATAGTCATAGTGGGGGTGGGGTGTGACTCAGGGTAGGGGGTCTCACCTAGATGAGGGGGAGGAGTTTATTGGGACAAGGACAAATAATAAAGCACGTAGTGTGCAAGGAACTCTAGGAGACATGCAGATGAGAAGAATAAGAACATGAGAGGTAACAGTAACACACACTCTCTCTCTTTCACACACCCACACACACACTCAGATATACAGTAGTGTGCATTTGCTATTCATTCCATTATGGAGTTCAGAGCTACTTCCAAGGCCGCTGGGGCTCTGATTCAGCACTTCCTAACAGAGCTTTAAACTCTCGCTTTTCATCTTTCATTTTTTTGGCCCTGGAGCTGCATCTTCTCGCTGACTTCTTCAGGTTTACACACTTCAAACACCCCCCTTTTGTCTTAAACAGTCAAAACATTAAGACCACCTACCAGACATGCTTATTGTCATTCCTGTGCCACCAAAACAGCATCATTCATATTCAATAGAGCTGTCCCTGTTTTTTTTAGTTCTATAAATATTACAGCCTCAGCAGTACTACTCTCGTAACTGTTGGTGGCAGAAGAGAGGTGCAGCTGTTAAACACATTCACATTCATTTGACATTTCAGGCCTGAACTGAGGGACAGGTTTAACTATATTAGTCTGAGTCTGTCACTGATCTGTATATACATTTACATACAGTATATCCAGCCAACAGAAGTTTGGCTCCGCCCATTCACGCAGACGTTATAAGGAGTGTTTCAGCCGGGGTTTGCACATGGGGCGTTTCTACTTGTTGTACTAGGGCTCACACAGAATTTAAAGGGGCACAGCTGTACCCTTTATTATATTACTAGGTAATAATAAGGATATTATTATTATTATTATTATTATTATTATTATTATTATTTGTTTATTTATTATTATTATTATTATTATTGTTGTTGTTGATTATTTACATACAGAGGCTGAGAAATTGTGTAGAAATTCATTACAAAGAAATGACATACAAATCTAATAAAATGATGGGAAAATGTAAGATACGAGGTCTTTAATAGTAATTGTGTTAATTTTGAAATAAATATATAAATAAAATATGTGTAATATTATG
>NC_132902.1:25050514-25065514 GCF_030463535.1 Salminus brasiliensis
ACATAACCTTGACCTAAACCAAACCAAAACCTAACTTTAACTTCAAACCTAAATATAACCTTAACCTTAACCTCAAAACTAAACCTAAACCTTAACCTCAAACCTAAACTTTAACCTTAATCTCAAAACTAAACCTAAACCTCAGACCTAAACCTTAACCCCAAACCTAAACCTAAACTTAAAACCTAATGTAACCTTAATCTCAAACCTAAACCTAAACCTTAACTTAAACCGAAATTTAAGACCTAAAGTAACCTTAACCTCAAACCTAGACCTAAACCTTAACCTCAACTTTAACCTTAACTGTAACCTTAACCTTAAATGTAACCTTGACCTCAAACCAAACCAAAACCTAACTTTAACCTTAACCTTAAAACTAAACCTAAACCTAAACCTTAACCTCAAACCTAAATCTTAACCCCAAAGCTAAATCTAAACTTAAAACCTAATGTAACCTTAATCTCCAACCTAAACCTAAACCTTAACCATAACCTCAAACCTAAATCTAAATCTAAACCTAAACCTTAACCCCAAACATAAACTTAAATTTAACCATGATCTCATAACTTACATACAAGACCTAAACCTAACATTAACAGTTAACCTACACCTAATCCTACACCTAACCTTAACCTCAAACCTAAACTTAACCTCAAACCTAAACCTACTACTAATCCTAACCCTAACCTTAATCTCAACTCTAAACCTGATCTTAACCCTAACCTCGACTCTAAACATTATACCAACCTTAACCTCAAACCTAAGCCTAACCTTAACCTCAACTCTAAACCTAAATCTAACCGTAACCTCTAAACCTAATCCCCTTACACCAACTTTAAACTAACCCTAATCCCAACCTTAATTCTAATCCTAATCCTTTTACCCCAACCTTAAAGTAAACATAATCTTAACTCTACCTTTAACTTTAACCGACCCCTGAAAAAACTTAAACCTTAAATCTTCCTCTAACCCTAAACTCATCCCTAAACATAATCCCTAACCCTCAACCCTAATCCTAGCCTTAATCCTAAACCTAATCCTGATTATAATCACCTGGATTAGCAAGGTGAAGTGTGTGCAGGGGAGCGTAGCTGGACAGTCAGTAGGTTTAGTTCTGAAGATCAGTGATTGATTGGCGCTCACTGTAATTCACACACACACACATACACATACACACACTCTCACACACACACACACACTTCCATCAACTGCCAACCATACCATACTGTGCTGGCATGCAGACGGGGGCACACAGTCATATGTGTGTGTGTGTGTGTGTGTGTGTGTGTGTGTCAGCCAAGAGTGGGGCAACAGAAGGTGAAGCTGGCCTGGCCTCGAGCTGTTTATTTGCAAGTGTTTGTTTTTTAAATGTGTGTGTGAGTGTTCACCCTTGAGCTTGCGTTTGATGACAGGTAGCATAGAGTGTGTGTGTGTGTGTGTGTGTGTGTGTGTGTGTGTGTGTGTGTATATCAAAGGGCATCTGAGTGATAGTGTGCTCACATATGCATATGGATGAGATATAAAGCTTGTAAATCATGCTGGCAAAAAAGCTTCAGAGATGAGATGTTTACGAGATATTTCTGCTGTGTGTGTGTGTGTGTGTGTGTGTGTGTGTGTGTGCGTGCTGAATGCATTCATTAGAAGGGGTGTCCACAAATATATGGACATGTAGTGTAGCTCCGGTCATTGTTTCCAAACAACTCAATTCTTATTTGACATCAGCTAGGTAGGGTAGCTCTGTATGTGTGTGTATGTGTATGTATGTATGTATGTGTGTGTGTGTGTGTGTGTGTGTGTGTGTGTGTGTGTTGAGGGAGGTGGGGAGGTGAGGTGGGCTCTGCCATCAGCTAGTTATTTCCCTGCATAAAGGTAAAGCAGAGCGGTGGGGTGGACACAGTGGGCTGATGTGTCAGTCAGTCTGGGAGGATATGTGTGTGTGTGTGTGTGTGTGTGTGTGTGTGTGTGTGTGTGTGTGTGTGTTTCTGCTGCAATGATGCTGGCAGTGAAGGTGGAGAAGAGGCTGGGAGATGAAGTGTCTCTGTCCCGGCTGCACAGGGATGCTCATATTTTCTTCTAGCTCTGCTTTATTTCCCCTGCTTCCAATACTGCAACACACACACACACACACACACACACACACTCACACAAGCATCGCAATAATGTGGCATCACTATTTCCAGAGATCCTCTTTATATAATTCCACAGGGAATGCATGAGTGTGAGTGTGTGAGTGAGTGAGTGTGTGAGTGAGTGTGATGTGATTGACATGTTTATCACTGTGTACATGCAAGTAGTCTAGTAATACAATAAAGCTGTCTTTTATCTCGGCCTCATTCATCACACCTCTCCTCTGACTCTTAACTTATCAACACATGGGCGTATGATTGCAAAGAGAGAGAGAGAGGAATAGAGGGCGAGAGACGCAAAAAAGAACTTCATGAGAAACAGAGAGAAAGAGATACTGAAAGCCTTGCGATGACACACCAAGTGACAAAAGTATTGGGACACCTGCTCATTTACTGTTTTAAGAGTGTTAAAAAGAGTTTCTCCCCTGCTTTTTGTTGCGGTAACTGTCTCTACTGTCCAAGGAAGAAGGCTTCTCTACTAGATTTTGAAGGAGGATTGCTGTGAGGATTTGATTGTATTCAGTGACAACAGTGTCAGGGGAGATCAGGAATGTTGGATGATGATCACCACCCCAACTCATCATCCCCAACTACTCTAACTCATCCCAAACAAAAGTACAGGATCACTCCAGAGAAGTATGTTCCAGAGAAGTAGGTTCTCTATAGGTTCATAGAGTCCTATTCTATTGGCTGTACTTCTCTACAGGGGCTAGACAAGCTGTGTGTGTGCAGTTGCACATCTGTGTCAGCAACGGGTGCAGCAAACGGGGGCAGTGGTGGCTCAGCGGTTAGAGCGCCGGGATATCGATAACAGGGTTGTGGGGTTCGATTCCCGGGGCTCGGCAAGCTGCCACTGTTGGGCCCTTGAGCAAGGCCCTTTACCCTCTCTGCTCCCCGGGGCGCTGGAGTTGGCTGCCCACCGCTCTGGGTGTGTGTGTGTACTCACTGCCCCTAACACGTGTTGTGTGTGTGTGAGTGTGTGTTCACTACCAGATGGGTTAATGCGGAGGACACATTTCGCTGTACAGTCCACACTGTACAGTGACGAATACGTGCACCTTTATCCTTTATCCTTTTAAAGTAGCTGAATGTGTTCATTAGAAGGGGTGTGTCCACAAACATCTGGGACATGTAGTGTATATGTGTATACAGAGAGAGGAGAGAGAGAGAGAGAGAGAGAGAGAGAGAGATAGCTGGGAGAAAGGAGAGGAGGCTCTGGGGCAGTATATTCTTCCCCTCCTGGCCGGATGCCAGTGGGTATAGTGGGCATCCCTGTGCCGTCCCTGTGCCAGCTGGCAGCGTCTCCCTCCATCTGTGGAGGTGTGGAACGCTAATCTCAGCCAGAGCGCACTGAGCCCCGGCCAGATTCACACAGCAGCTGCCCAGACAGGTCCCAGCCTGGTGCTGCACAGTCCAGCTAGCAGCTACAAACTTAGCATTAGCATGCTCCAGCAGCCACAATGCCAGGCAGATGTAGAACGAGTAGAGTGGATCTGTTATTCTGCCTCCGTGGCATCGCCGGACGGAGCGTGCAGCTGGCGAGGGGTAGCTAACAGTGCTCTGGTAGTCATAATGCCAGTTGGGGTCTAGAGCTGCTGGACAGACGATGGTCAAAGAGTGGACAAAGGGTCTCTCTCTCTCTACGTCCTGTCTGAGTCTCCATCACTGAATCTCACTCTGCCCTCGGTCTGTCTCTCCAGCCCTGTGTCTGTCTGTCTCTCTGTCAATCTGTCTATCTCTCTAGCCCTCTGTTTACCTGTCTCTCTCTCTTTCTATCTTCATCTATGTCGATCTCTCTCTGTCTATCTCTCTAGCCCTCTGTCTATCTCTCCAGCCCTCTGTTTACCTGTCTCTCTCTCTATCTTCATCTATGCCGATCACTCTCTGTCTATCTCTAGCCCTCTGTCTATCTCTCTAGCCCTCTGTCTATCTGTTTATCTCTCTAGCCCTCTGTCTGCCTGTCTCTCTCTCTATCTTCATCTATGCCGATCACTCTCTGTCTATCTCTAGCCCTCTGTCTATCTGTTTATCTCTCTAGCCCTCTGTCTGCCTGTCTCTCTCTCTTTCTATCTTCATCTATGTCGATCTCTCTCTGTCTATCTCTCTAGCCCTCTGTCTGCCTGGTCTCTCTCTCTTTCTATCTTCATCTATGTCGATCTCTCTCTGTCTATCTCTCTAGCCTGCTGTATATCTGTCTATCTCTCTAGTCCCTCTGTTAACCTGTCTCTCTCTCTGTCTTCATCTATGCCGATCACTCTCTGTCTATCTCTAGCCCTCTGTCTATCTGTCTATCTCTCTAGCCTGCTGTCTATCTGTCTATCTCTCTCTCTCTCTTTCTATCTTCATCTATGTCGATCTCTCTCTGTCTATCTCTCTAGCCTGCTGTATATCTGTCTATCTCTCTAGTCCTCTGTTTGCCTGTCTCTCTCTCTCTATCTTCATCTATGTCGATCACTCTCTGTCTATCTCAAGCCCTCTGTCTATCTGTCTCTCTCTCTCTCTCTCTCTCTCTCTCTCTCTCTCTCTCTCTCTCTCTCTATCTTCATCTATGTCAATCTCTCTCTGTCTATCTCTCTATCCCTCTGTCTATCTTCTATCTGTCTATCTCTCTAGCCCTCTGTCTGCCTGTCGCTTTCTCTCTTTTTATCTTCATCTATGTTGATCTCTCTCTGTCTATCTCTCTAGAGAGTGACCCCTTTTTACACCTGGTCGCTTCAGGTGACTAGTTAAGATTATAGCCACGTTACCGCTGTGCAGCAGTTTATTACTGGTGCATTACTGTGCATTACTGTGTATTACTGGGTTACTGGTTTACTGGTGTATTACTGTACATTACTGGTGTATTACTGGTATTACTGGTGTATTACTGGTACATTACTGGTGTATTACTGTATTACTGGTGTATTACTGGTGACATTACTGGTATTACTGGTGTATTACTGGTGACATTACTGGTGTATTACTGGTATTACTGGTGTATTACTGGTACATTACTGGTGCATTACTGTATTACTGGTGCATTACTGGTGTATTACTGGTGCATTACTGGTGTATTACTGGTATTACTGGTGTATTACTGGTGCATTACTGGGTGCATTACTGGTATTACTGGTGCATTACTGGTGTATTACTGGTATTACTGGTGTATTACTGGTATTACTGGTGCATTACTGGTGTATTACTGGTGTATTACTGGTACATTACTGGTACATTACTGGTGTATTACTGGTATTACTGGTGTATTACTGGTGCATTACTGGTGTATTACTGGTATTACTGGTGTATTACTGTATTACTGGTGTATTACTGGTGCATTACTGGTATTACTGGTGTATTACTGGTGCATTACTGGTATTACTGGTGTATTACTGGTGCATTACTGGTGTATTACTGGTGCATTACTGGTAGTACTGGTGTATTACTGGTTGTATTACTGGTATTACTGGTGTATTACTGGTGCATTACTGGTATTACTGGTGTATTACTGGTGCATTACTGGTGCATTACTGGTGCATTACTGGTGCATTACTGGTATTACTGGTGCATTACTGGTGCATTACTGGTATTACTGGTGCATTACTGGTACATTACTGGTATTACTGGTGTATTACTGGTGCATTACTGGTGTATTACTGGTGCATTACTGGTGCATTACTGGTATTACTGGTGCATTACTGGTGCATTACTGGTATTACTGGTGCATTACTGGTACATTACTGGTGCATTACTGGTATTACTGGTGCATTACTGTGTATTACTGGTATTACTGGTGTATTACTGGTGCATTACTGGTGCATTACTGATATTACTGGTGCATTACTGTGTATTACTGGTATTGACTGGTGTATTACTGGTGCATTACTGGTGCATTACTGATATTACTGGTGCATTACTGGTATTACTGGTGTATTACTGGTGCATTACTGGTAGTACTGGTGTATTACTGGTGCATTACTGGTAGTACTGGTGTATTACTGGTGCATTAACTGTGTATTACTGGTGCATTACTGGTGCATTACTGGAGCAGGTGTAAACAGGGTCAGAGTATCTAAATCTGATAGACTGGGATAGAGAGATAGTGAGAGAGAGACCCACACAGGGAATGGGAGAGAGAGATATTTGAGTTACCACCTCCCTGATTCTCTGCAAACACACACACATACACACACACAAACACACACACACACACACACACACACACACAGTTATTCCAAACACACCAGTCCAATATTCAGCTTTACTTTAGTATGTGTTTTCACACATGTATGCAAATGCGTGCATATGTACGTGTGTGTGTGTGTGTGTGTGTGTGTGTGTGTGTGTGCGTCCCGCTGAGGTGTTTACTGCAGTTTAAAGGCAGTGCTGTGGGCAGATGAATAAACAGAGCTGTAATAGCAGAAGGACTGTGTATTTATTTTTTATCTTAAACGCCGCTTGTTTGTCAGGCAGGATGAATATTGAGTGTGAAATTTGGATCAGGGGGGGGACCCGCGCCGGAGCAGGGGGCTTATCTGCGCGCTGCAGGCGGCCGGGGGGCCGTTATCGTCCCGCTGCAGAGACACACACACACTCCAGCTCTCTCCAAACGGCCGCGGTGCCTTTTGTGTCCTCCTGCAGAAGCCTGTTTACCTCTCACTGCCTTGATATTCCTATTAGACCAGTTTCTATTTACTCCTCACTGTGCTGCCCCATGCTCTCTCTCTCTCTCTCTCTCTCTCTCTCTCTCCTCTCTCTCTCTCCCTCTCTCTCTCTCTCTCTCCCCCTCTCCTCTCTCTCTCTCTCACGCTCTCACTCTCTCCTCTGTCTCCTTCTCCCCTCTATCTCTCCCTCTGACCTCCTCACACACCGCTGGTGGCTCACTTAGTTTTGTCTCTCAGGAGAACTGAAATTTTAAGCTTATTGTCCATGTATTGCTCTCTACCCTCTCTCACTCGCTTGCTCTCGCGCTTTCTCTCTTTACTCTCCCTCTCTTTCCCTCTTGAGCTCATTGTCCATCTATTGCTCTCTTTTTGCTACTGTCTCTCTCTCCTATCTCTCTTTTCTCTCTCACCCCATTTCTCTCCCCCTCACTTTATTCTCAGACCCCCTCTCCCTCTCTCTCCCTCTCTCTCCCTCCCTCTCTCTCTCTCTCTCTCTCTCTCTCTCTCTCTCTCTACCTCACTCTTACTCTTCATCTCTCTCCTTCTCTCTCTTTCCTTTCTTGACCCCATTTTCATTCCCACCTCTCTCTCTCTTATACCTCTTTCTCATACTCTCTCTTTTTCACTTCCTGTCTCTCTCCCCTCCTTTCTCTTTCTTCCACTGTCTCTCTCTCTCTTCTCTCTCTCTTTCTCCCCCTCACTTTATTCTCAGCCCACCCTGTTCTCCCCTCTATCTCTCTCTTTCTTTCACCGTTAAATCTCTCACTCTCTCTCTGCTACCCTCTTCCCGTCTCTCTCCTGCTTTTCTCTGCTCTCTCTCCCTCTCTCCCTCATTTCCTCTCTCTCCCTTTCTCTCTCTCTCTCTCTCACTTTCTGCCTCCCTCTCTCTCTCTCTCTCTCTCTCTCTCTCACTTTCTCTCTGTCTCTCTCTCTCTCACACTTTCTCTCTGTCTCTCTCTCTCTGTCTCTCTCTCTCTCTCTCTCTCTCACTTTCTCTCTGTCTCTCTCTCTCTCTCACTTTCTCTCTGTCTCTCTCTCTCACACTTTCTCTCTCTCTCTCTCTCACTTTCTCTCTGTCTCTCTCTCTCTCTCTCTCTCACTTTCTCTCTGTCTCTCTCTCTCTGTCTCTCTCTCTCACTGGTCATCTAACAAAACTGTAAACATCTTACAATCAATATTCTATTGCCCTCACACAAACACACACACACACACACACACACACACACACACACACAGTTTATGTAAGCATGTAATTTACAGGGGGCGCTGTGTCTCTAGTCTACAGAGGGCACTCTGTGAAAGTGTGTGTGTGTGTGTGTGTGAGGGCAAAGGTACTTTTCATGTGTGTGAAGGCTGTAGTCTCTTGAGAAAGAGCAAAGAGCACACTGCCCCAGGACTAGAGCACACACACACACACACTCACACACACACACACACACTCAACACGCACACACACTCACACACAGAGAGAGCTTTATTCTTCCTCTCTATGGCCAAGGATCAAAACATTCCCCTCACTTTACTGGAAAGACAACAAGAGAGGATGTGTGTGTGTGTGTGTGTGAGAGAGAGAGAGAGAGAGAGAGAGAGAGAGAGGATAGAGCAAGTGAGCAAGAGAGAGAGAGAGAGTGTTGAAATATGTCTGAATGAAATATGAAATATCTCACACTCAGATCAGCGACAACAAACACAGGAGTGTAACGATACGTGTGTTCACACCCAACCGTCACGGTACGGGGTCACCCGTAAGCTGTAAGCCAGTAGATTTGCACAGCATTGTGGGAAATGTAGTGGTTTCCCCCACGCTAAGGCTTACACTGTACTGTTTAATTAACAGACTACAGGCTGTATCAACTAACTCAAGGGGGCGCTATAGGGCCCAGCTATTAGATTATCTACTAGATTATCTGACCGTGTGTGTGTGTGTGTGTGTGTGTGTGTGTGAAACACATCTACCCAGTGGGAAAGGCACTGGGTCTCCGGCGCGCCGCCGGCTGTTTCTCTTGTTTTTATCACACTGTTCCTGCTCAGGGCACCCTCCTCCGGATAACCACACACACACACACATCAACACACACCATTGTGGCTATTTCGAGACCCTCTCTCCTGAAGAAAGGGCCAAATCTGTATATAAATTACATTTGATTATCGTCCCCTTTCCCATCCCAAAATCTCATCACATAGGCCAAGCTAGCTAACGTCAGCTAGCATCGTAATCAAAATGCTAAAGTCTTGCCTTTACCCATATCACCCTGGTTATCAAATATGTAACTTGTCATCTAGTTATTGTCATGTTCAGAAAAATGTTTACCTGGATGGAACCTTCTCAGGGAATGCTGGGGACCTGGTTTCTTCTCCACCGCTCAAATAACTTACAGGGTGCCTCAGGGGTCCATTATTCATTCAGACAGAACTTTGTTAAGCTACAGATGAATTTGGGCCAAATGTTCTGAACTAAATTTCGGGACTAAACTTAGATATAAACAGAAATCTGTCAGACTACAGTCAGATTTGGGGACAACTGTGTCTGACTGTATTTTGTTTGTATACAGTTGCATTCAGACAGAATTTTGTCAAGCTACAGTCGAATCTGGTTTTGTCAAGATACAGATGAATTGGGGACGAATTTCTAAACTAAATTTCTGGACTAAACTTAGATATAAACAGAATTGTGTCAGACTACAGTCAGATTTGGTACAGAATTCTATCAGACTACAGTCAGATTTGGGAAGAATTGTGTCCGACTACAGTCAGATTTGGGACAGAATTCTGTCCGACTACAGTCAGATTTGGGACAGAATTCTGTCCGACTACAGTCAGATTTGGGAAGAATTCTGTCTGACTACAGTCAGATTTGGGAAGAATTCTGTCCGACAACAGTCAGATTTTGGACAGAATTCTGTCCGACTACAGTCAGATTTGGGACAGAATTGTGTCCGACTACAGTCAGATTTGGAAAAAACTATGTCTGACTACAGTCAGATTTGGGGACAACTGTATGTGTCTGACTGTATTTTGTTTGTCTACAGCTGCATTCAGACAGAATTTTGTCAGACTACAGTCGAATCTGGTTTTGTCTGAACTAAATTTCTGGACTAAATTTAGATATAAACAGAATTGTGTCAGACTACAGTCAGAGTTGGGACAGAATTCTGTCCGACTACAGTCAGATTTGGTCGTAACTTATCATCTAGCTATTGTCATGTATAAGTCTACACATTCAGGAAATGTCTGAAGCGTATTTCTGCGCTGTATTATCCCAAAGATATGAATAAAAACGTCGAGAAACATCAGATTTGACACGCTGGCATGCTCGCCGACTCCTGGGTCTTAAGTAAAAGACATCTTGAACCTGACAGACCAAATTTGATACAATCAGGAAACACAATTACATCCCGAAGGCCAGCTGTTTTAGACGCCAACCTTTAGATTTAATAATTAAATAGGAAACCTAACCGATATCTGAGGCCGCTGCCCAATTTTCAACCCCCCCGAAGGCTTTCCATCCCCGAACACCACCTCAGCTTGACCAGGATCGATGCCACGGTAATGACCCAAAAGTTAAATGCTATCAGTGCAGTAAGGTATAATATGCAGACGCTCCACTCAAGCATCCACAGTGAAATGTTGAGAGCCCACGCACAAATCAATAGCATAAGATGCCCTTTGGCTTCATTTTTTATTTCTCGATCGATCGCAGTTATAAGACTGAGAGCAAAGTCAAGCCAATTAAGGAGAGTTAATTGATTTTTTCTTTCTTTTTTTTTGTAGTCGTCCTTTCACCCATGGGCTGGATAGAAGTGGTTTATGCAAAGCAGATCAAATCAGAAGTCTCCCTAACCTCCTTTGTGAAGTCTGAAAAATATTTTAATGAGGTGTGGAAATGGTAAATAGATGTGCTCGCTCCTGTTCTAAACCTTGCCTGTGGAGATGAAATAATACAAAAACAAGCCAGTCACCAGGGAGCGTGAAATCTGTGCACTATGGCTGATATTTACCGTTGTGTACAGAGTGCTTCCGACTCCGGGAGAGAGGCTGAGAGAGAGAGAGAGAGAGAGAGAGAGCTGTAGCTGAATGCACTGACATATCATATTATTCCTGCCTGCTTTGTTATTGAACAGTTTGGCTGAGAAGTGCTGGGTGACATATTGTCTATAACAGCGACCCGGTACTGGTGCCTCCCAACAGTGCTGATTTTTCATTTCAGCTGTATTGACAGATAACAAATAAATACATATGAAATACATAAAAGCCTAAAAATAATAACCCTCCTTTCTCATCGGCTGTCGGAATGCACAGCCAACAGCCCCGTCAAAACACCCTAATCTCCAGCCTTCAAAAACTCCAAACTTCTCACGCTGACAATTTCAGGGTTTTTCCAGCGATCGTATCCCGATGAGGCCCTGCACTGAGTTTTCCACAACGTTATTTTTTTTACAGGAATGCCTGCTGAAGGAATATTCATGCCTGCAGAAAGCAGTGTCACCCAGGCTAATTGGCTGAGGGTGAATTCTGAGAGTGTTTCTCCTTTCCCGTCTTGCTCGGAGGCAGTTTGAAGGGTAGCAGAGAGACAATACTGTCCAATTAACTCTTAAGCTTGTTCAGAAAAAACAGCGAGGAGCAGGTTCTTGGACATGGTTGTGTGAATTATACAAGGATGTTTACCTGGATGGAACCTTCTCAGGGAATGCTGGGGACCTGGTTACTTCTCCACCGCTCAAATAACTTGCGGGGTGCCTCAGGGGTCCATTATAGGTCCAGTTTGTTGTTTGTTTCTCTACAGATTGGACAGAATTCTGTCGAATCTGGTTTTGTTAAGCTACAGATGAATTGGGGCTAGATATAAACAGAATTCTGTCCGACTACAGTCAGATTTGGGGAAAACTATGTCTGACTACAGTCAGATTTGGGACAGAAATCTGTCAGACTACAGTCAGATTTGGGGAAAACTATGTCTGACTACAGTCAGATTTGGGGGAAAACTATGTCTGACTACAGTCAGATTTGGGGAAAACTATGTCTGACTACAGTCAGATTTGGGGAAAACTATGTCTGACTACAGTCAGATTTGGGACAGAAATCTGTCAGACTACAGTCAGATTTGGGGAAAACTATGTCTGACTACAGTCAGATTTGGGGGAAAACTATGTCTGACTACAGTCAGATTTGAGACAGAAATCTGTCCGATTATGGTCAGATTGGAGAAAAATTGTGTCAGACTACAGTCAGATTTGGGACAGAAATCTGTCTGACTACAATCAGATTTGGACATAATTGTAACAGACCACCGTCTTATTGGGACAAAAGTTTGTCATGATGCAATTAAATATGAAGAGAATTTGGTCTGACTAGAGTTGAACTGGGACAGAATTTTGTTGAACTACAGTCAGATTTGGGACAGAGTTCTGTCTGATTACAGTCAGACAGATAGGGAAATGATTGTGTCTGATTACAGTCAGATTTGGGACAAAATGTTTTCAGACTAAAGTCAGATTTGGAACAGAGTTCTGTCTGATTACAGCCAGACAGATAGGGAAATGGCTGTGTCTGATTACAATTTTTTTCAGACTACAGTCAGATTGGGGACAGAATTCTGTCAGACTACAGTCAGATTTGGATCATTTTCACAGCCCACCGTCGTATCAGGACAGAATTCTATAGTATAGTAGTTATAAGGTATAATAGTAGTATAGCATAGTCTATATACACAGAATTCTGTCCCAAATCTGACTGTAGTCTGACACAGTTTTTCCCCCAAATCTGACTGTAATCAGACACAGTCAAATATGACGAGAATTTGGTCTGACTAGAGTCGACCTGGGACAGAGTTCTGATGGGATACAGCCAGATTGGGACAGAACTTTGTCAGGCTGTGGCTGAATTTGGATGAACGCTTGTGCTGAGGTCGGATTCAGGTTGGAGTTTTCGAGGCTTTTTGGGTTTAGATAGAAAAATTAAGCCTGAATAAATCTCTAGTTCAGAGTGAGACTTGGGGTCATATAATGATGTCAGTCATAACCCAACAATCCTTCTCTCTCCCCCTTACTCTCTCTCTCTCTCTATCTCGGTGGGCTGTCCCAGACGGCACACAGCTGTAGGGAACCTCTCGGCAGGGAACCATCGTTTCCATCTGTCTGTTATTTAGGGTGGCGCATACCGTATCTAGAGCAGCTCAGCTCGTGCGCATGCCAGCAGTGGGGGGTGGTGTGGTGCGGTGTGGGGGGGGGGGGGGCACTCTGCACCTGTGTCGGATTCTTGAACTCTCACAGTTTGTCGTGGCCGTTTTTGGGTTAGTTTGGGAAATGCTGAACCTGCACCTGGTTTTAGACTGACGCGATAGTTAAAGCCACAGTTTGGCCGAAGATCACATTTACACTGTTCTCCTCATTACCGTCAATCGTCAAAAACACCCTTCAAAAGGAAGGTGCTACAAATGGTTCTGTGAGCGATGCTATAAAAGGACCAGTTCCTTTGTTTGTAAACAAAGACACATCACTTTTACAAACAGAAATGGGTTCCTGTGTTGCTTAGAGAACCGATTGCAGCTCCTTCATTTGGACGAGTGCAGATGAAGGGTGATGAGGAGATCAGTGGAGATGTGATGTGGAGTAGAGTCAGTTAGCTAAGACATGGCTAATGTCTAAAGAGCAATGTCAATGCAAACTCATACTCCACCAATTAGCATGGTGCTAACTGCACCCTCACACACTCTCCTCAAACTACAGTTGGATTCAGACAGAATTTTTAACTGCAGTCATATTTGGGCGTTTTTATTTTTTTATTTTTTTGGATTCAGACTCATTTTTTAAACTACAGTCAGATTCAGACAGAAAGTTTTAAACTACAGTCAGAATTAGATTGAGACAGTTTGGAACTGTACTGTACTGCAAAATGTTTTAAACTACAGATGAAATTAAACAATTTTTTGTACTACCGTTTGATTTTTTGAAACTACAGTCAGATTCAGACTATTTTTAAAACAAATAAACAAAGATTCAGACAAAGTTTTAAACTACAGTCAGAATTAGACTTATACAGAATTAGACAGTTTGAGACAATTTGGAATTACTGTTGGAATCAGACAAAATGTTTTAAACTACAGTTGAAATGAAACAATTCTTTGTACTACAGTTGGATTTTTCAGACTACAGTCGGAATCAGATAGATTTTTTAACCATAGTCATATTTTTAAACTACAGTCAGATTCAGACAGAAAGTTTTAAACTACAGTCAAAATTAGACATTTTCAACTTTAGTCATATTGAGACCATTTGGAACTACAGTTAGAATCGAATTGTTTTAAGTACAGTCGGATTCAGACAGAAAGTTTTAAACTACAGTCAAATTGACACATTTTTTGTGTTACAGTTGGATTGATACATTTTTAGACTACACTCAGAATCAGACACATTTTTTAACTACAGTCAGATTGATACTATCTTTAAAACTACAGTTGGATTCAGCCTTTTTACTACAGTCAGATTCAGACAGAATGTTATGAACTACAGTCAAATTCAGCCAATATTTATTAACTACAGTTGGAGTCAGATTGTTTTAGTACAGTCGGATTCAGACAAAATGTTTTCAACTACAGATAAAATAAAACAATGTTTTGTACTACAGTTGGATTTACGCCTTTTTTAACTACAGTCAGAATCAGACAATTTTTTAAACTACAGTCAGACAGTTTTTTGAGACAGTTTTTTAAAAGTAAAGTCGTAATTAGATCAAGTTTAGCTACAGACGGTTTAGAAAGATTCTAATTCTACTCTGTCGACCACAGGCAGGTTCAGAAAGTGTTCAGGTTCTGTTTGGGTTTGGATCAAAACCTTCAGCCTGAAGAAAGACTTTAGATCTGATAATAATGTTAATTCTAACATCAGAAATCATTCTCTCTCTTTCTCTCCTGCCTGGAAACGTTATGTCCCACCAATTAGCACGAGGATATCTGCAGGTCTAAATCCTTAAATCTTCACACACTCTCCTCAAACGGTGTGTTATCTTTAAAGAGCGTCCTGAAGGCTGACGGACGTTTGTCTGGGCTCATCAGGAGTTTCAGAGGTAAAAGTGGACCTGGGTGAGTGTGAGGACTGATAACGAGACCAGTGGGTTTATGCAGCAGGTCAAAGAACAACAGTTCCTCATCCATCAGTGGATGAACTGACTGGCAAGTGTGGACGTCCTCCAAGACAATATATCAACACTGGGTGTGGGTAGGTGTGTGAAGGGGAGGG
>NC_132902.1:25068014-25102766 GCF_030463535.1 Salminus brasiliensis
TCTGCAGGGTGGGTAGCTTTTACAGTCTGACTGAATCATTTGAATCCTTTATGAATCTGCAGGGTGGGTAGCATTTACAGTCTGCATGATTAATTGGAATCCAGTATGAATCTGCAGGGTGGGTAGCTTTTACAGCCTTACTGAATCTGCAGGGTGGGTAGCTGTTACAGTCTGACTGAATCATTTGAATCCAGTATGAATCGGCAGGGTGTGGTTTTTACAGTCTAACACTAAAATAATTGCATTTTTTTGTAAATTGTCATTTTAATCCAGTATGAATCTGTGGTGTGGTTAGTTTTTATAGTCTGATTCTAAAATAATTTTATTTCATTTTCATCCAGTATGAATCTGCTGTGTAGGAAGTTTTCGCACTGATAGTCAAGTGGTTTTCATCCAGTATGAATATGCAGTGAGTGTAGGTGTTGCAGTGTATGGGTTATAATGGTCGAGCTGTTCATTTAAATCCAGTATGAATCTACAATGTCTGCAGTTATTATAGTCTGATAATTGTAGTTCATCTTAATCCAGTATTAATCTGCAGTGTGGGTAGTTTTTGCACTCCAGTACAAGGATTTAAATCCAGTATGAATCATTAGTTAGTGTTATGTAGTTTTGCACTCTGATGGTAATAAAGGTTGGGTGATTTTAATCCAGTATGAATCTACAATGTCTGCATTGCGTATAAAGTGTAGACCATTTTAATACAGTATGAGTGTGTAGTGTTTTTTTCTGCAGACTGACAGTATTAATTGTGGAGTGATTGTAATCTATTAGGCACTGTGAGTAGTTCTCACAATTTGACAGTTTTAAGTGTGAAACTTAACCCAGTATGAATCTATAGTTTCTACAGGTGGAGCATAATCATGTTTAAACCAGTATGAATCTGCAATATATGTTGTTTTTACACTCTGATTGTAATAATTGTCCAGTATGAATCTGAGTGTATGTGTAGTTCATACAGTCTGACAGTAATAATTGTATGATCCAGTATGAATTCACGGTAGTGTAATAGTATAGTGCAATAACCGTGGATTGATTTTAATCCAGTATGAATCTGCAGTGTGTGTAGTTGTTATATGACAGTAATAATTGTATGATCCAGTATGAATTCACAGGAGTGTAATAATTGTATGATCCAGTATGAATTTACAGTAGTGTAATAATTGTATGATCCAGTATGAATTCAAAATAGTGTAATAGTATAGTGTAATAACTGTAGATTGATTTTAACCCAGTATGAATCTGCAGTGTGTGTCTAGAGCGTAAATGGCGGACGACCAAACTAGAGGTGTTCCACTCTGCGTGGAAGGACAGCCTTAGTCAATATAGAAAGGCACTTATTAAAGCTCGCTCAGTGTATCTGGCCTCGCTGATCGAGAAAAACAAAAACAATCCCAGAGTTCTTTTTAATGAGATCTCTAAACTTACTAAAAGCCAGGCAGATACTCAACCCCAGATCCCAACATCTTTAACTAGTCATGTTTTTATGGACTATTTTAATAATAAAATAGAAAATATTAGACAACAAATCCAACCCTGCTTATTAAATCAAACATGGCCGTCACCTGATGTAGTTGCTTTAGAACAAAACTTAGTTGTAGAACAAAGGCTGGAAGCCTTCTACCCACTTCCACAGCCTGAACTAGAAAAAATTATATCCTCAGCTAATTGTACAACATGTACACTCGACCCGATTCCCTCTAAATTGCTAAAAGAAATTCTCCCAATTATAATCGGACCTCTTCTAACAATTGTAAATTCATCCCTTAGCCTTGGGCATGTACCCCAAACCCTTAAAATAGCAGTTATAAAACCTTTAATCAAAAAACCAAATCTTGATCCTAGCGTATTATCTAATTATAGACCCATCTCAAACTTAACATTCATATCTAAGATATTAGAAAAAGCTGTGGCCCAACAACTCTGCTTATACCTGAGTAAGAATGACATGTATGAGAAATTCCAGTCTGGATTTAGACTCAATCACAGCACAGAGACAGCCCTAGTGAAGATTACGAATGATCTCCTTCTTGCCTCTGATCAAGGCTACGTATCTTTATTAGTCCTACCAGACCTTAGTGCAGCCTTTGATACAATAGATCATTCTATATTACTAGAAAGATTAGAGAAAATGGTTGGAATCACAGGGACAGCCCTATCATGGTTCCAATCATATCTAACGGGACGCTTCCAATTTGTAAAGATAAATGATTTATCTTCAAACTACGCAGAAGTAAGATATGGAGTTCCGCAAGGCTCCATTTTAGGACCACTATTATTTATACTATACATGTTACCACTGGGCTCAGTTATAAGCAGACATGGCGTTAATTTCCATTTCTATGCAGATGACACACAGCTCTATATATCAGCCAAACCTGACGATAAATTTAGACTACAGAAAATGGAGGACTGTGTAAAGGATATAAAACTCTGGATGTCACATAACTTCCTTCTCCTCAACAGTGACAAAACCGAAGTTCTCCTTTTAGGTCCAAAAGACTCTAGAAATAAACTATCAGACTTAATGTTAGACTTGGCTGATTCTTCTATCATTCCTGGTTTAGCAGCTAAAAATCTTGGCGTCACATTCGACTCAGATTTATCATTTGAGCAACATATAGCTAATATTAGTAGAACAGCCTTTATGCAGCTTAGGAACATCTCCAAACTAAGAAACTCCTTATCACTACAAGACGCAGAAAAGCTAGTACATGCTTTTATTACCTCAAGGCTAGATTACTGTAATGCACTACTGTCAGGTTGTTCCAGCAGGAACCTCAATAAACTTCAGCTGGTGCAAAATGCTGCAGCCAGGGTCCTTACTAAAACTAGAAAATTTGACCATATCAGTCCAGTTCTATCAGCGCTTCGTTGGCTCCCAGTTAAATTCCATATTGAATACAAAATTCTTTTATTAACATATAAAGCCCTACATGGCCTCGCTCCTGAGTACCTGCAGGATCTTATTGTATATTACGAACCATCAAGACTACTTAGATCTCAGGGTGCTGGCCTCTTACGCGTTCCCAAAATTCAGAAAACCTCAGCAGGGGGAAGACCCTTTTCTTATAAAGCCCCCCAGCTCTGGAATAACCTTACAGATAATGTTCGGGACTCAGACACAGTCTTAATCTTTAAATCTAAATTGAAAACTCATCTGTTTAGTTTAGCTTTTGGTAATTAATGTTTCTTAGATAAGGGCTGCAGGTCCAGGGGTTCGCGGACCCAGGGAATTGTAGTACACTGAGATGCTGGAGCTGTCGTCTCGCTGCTTACACGCGATCGCTCAGGTTTGTTGACGGTGGAGCAGATAGATGCTGGTGTTCTCAGGGTACGCCTGTGTCCGTGTTACCTTCTGGCTCTCTCCTTTTAATTATGCTGTGATAATCAGACCTGCCGGAGTCGTCAGACATACCCAGATGCTGATTCTCAACATTCTCTGCACTCCATAAAATTCCTCTTAGAACTAATTTCTCTCTCTTTACCTTCCCCGAGTAAATGGCCACCCAGCCCGATCTGCAGGAAGATTGCCCGCTGAGGTCCCCTCTACCTGCATCTAACCAGCTGCCACCTACCAGTCCGGCCAGCGGGTCCCCCCCCAACCCGCCACCACCCATGGCTCACCCGCCAGCCGCTGCTGCCTGTTTGGTGGCCGTGCTGAAACCTAGATGGACTCGTGTCTGTCTGACACTATTAATATCACCACTATTAACTTTCTGTTGTATCTGGTTTGGTAATTTTTATCATTAATGTTTAAAACAGTCTGGCCAGAGAAGGATGGGTCCCCCTTGTGAGCCTTGGTTCCTCCCAAGGTTTCTTCCTCCAGCTCTGAGGGAGTTTTTCCTTGCCACTGTCGCCGTTGACTTGCTCACGGGGGTCTTTGATGCTTCATGTTATTTCTTCTTTCTTCTCTGTCTCTGTTCTTTATTAAGTACTAATTATGTAAAGCTGCTTTGTGACGACAACAGTTGTAAAAAGCGCTATCCAGTATGAATTCACAGTAGTGTAATAATTGATTGATCCAGTATGAATTCACAGTAGTGTAATAATTGATTGATCCAGTACGAGTTCACAGTAGTGTAATAATTGTATGATCCAGTATGAATTCAAAGTAGTGTAATAGTATAGTGCAATAACCGTGGATTGATTTTAATCCAGTATGAATCTGCAGTGTGTGTAGTTGTTATAGTCTGACAGTAATAGTTGTATGATCCAGTATGAATTCACAGTAGTGTAATAATTGATTGATCCAGTATGAATTCACAGTAGTATAATAATTGTATGATCCAGTATGAATTCACAGTAGTGTAATAGTATAGTGCAATAACCATGGATTGATTTTAATCCAGTATGAATCTGCAGTGTGTGTAGTTGTTATAGTCTGACAGTAATAATTGATTGATCCAGTATGAATTCACAGTAGTGTAATAATTGATTGATCCAGTATGAATTCACAGTAGTGTAATAATTAATTGATCCAGTATGAATTCACAGTAGTGTAATAATTGTATGATACAGTATGAATTCAAAGTAGTGTAATAGTATAGTGCAATAACCGTGGATTGATTTTAATCCAGTATGAATCTGCAGTGTGTGTAGTTGTTATAGTCTGACAGTAATAATTGATTGATCCAGTATGAATTCACAGTAGTGTAATAATTGATTGATCCAGTATGAATTCACAGTAGTGTAATAATTGATTGATCCAGTATGAGTTCACAGTAGTGTAATAATTGTATGATCCAGTATGAATTCACAGTAGTGTAATAGTATAGTCTAATAATGGTGGTCTCCTGTAACTCCCCTATTAATAGTAGTCCTGCTCTGTTCCACCTCATACTAACTGAATAAGGAAACCAACGAGAGCAGGTTTGAAATATTTTACTGTATATATTACTGTTGAATTTCCTCTTTTCCAGTTTATCAAACCCGTAAAACGACATATCCTGATACGCATCATACACTGCGATTCCATAAACAGTGTTTGCCATATTGCCCTCCCCTGTGGTGTGTTATACAGTAGTCAGAGTGGGTAATGGGCTGATTGCTGTGCTGCAGTGTTTGCTTTGTGTGTGTATGTTGGCAGTGGCAGGGTTTTTTGTGGGCGGAGCTGTTTAGCGGGCCCGGGTTCATGGAGCATGATGCTCCAGGTGCACTGCAGGACGTGCTGCCATATGGCTGCCTCTCATACACTCTCTAGTACTGCAATCAACCATGAAGAATACACACACACATACACACACACACACATACACACACACACACACATCTCACTCACTCTGCTTCTGAAGCCAATAACTAATAATCTACTATCAACCAGGAGAGTCAGTCTAACCTCACGATGAGTCACTTAGTAATTATTCAGTGCAAAAGTTTCAAATTTCACCAGAATTTAGATCAAAATGACAAAATATTAGAATATAATAATAATATAAATAATAACAACAATAATGGACCAGTTAGACTGGCTAACTAGTAGCATGATAGCTAAAACAGTCGAGGGGGTGGACCAGCTCGACTGGCACACACACACACACACACACACACACACACACACACAGCATGTCTAGACCCTGTAGAGAAGTATTGCCATAAACCTATTGGAATGATGATGGTGAAGCTCCATCCAGGGATGAGTTGGGGATGATGAGGTGGAGTGATAATCACCATCCAACATCCTGACCTCACTAATGCTCTTTTTGCAGAACACAATCAAATCCTCACAGCAATGCTGTTTCAAAATCTAGTCGAAATCCTTCTTCCCTGGACAGTAGAGACAGTTACTCCACCAAAAGTAGGATCAGCACTTATCAATACCTTTGATTTGTAAAGAAACAATGAATGAGTAGGTGTCCCAATACTTTTGTCAATCGCAATACAGGAAAGCTTATATCACGGTCAGGTTTCTAACAGTCTATCAACGAGTATTGATTTATGATCATGCTAATTTCAGCTAGCTCCGCTAATGGACTATATTTAGGATTTTTGGGATGAGGAAGAAAAATCAGATTTTGACCATCAGTTTATTTGTGATAGTCAAAGCATCTCCTCTCCTGTCCTCTCCTCTCCTCTCCTCTCCTCTCGGTCGCAGGTGGATGTGTGTGTTAAAGCTGTGGAGGTGTGTGTTCTGTTCTTGGCACTGCTCTCTGGCTGCAGGCCTAATTAAGCGCTCTCCTGCTCTCCGGCTGAGTTTCTGTGTGCAGTAGATAGGAGGATCGCTCTGACACGGCTAGTCAGGCCTGCTGCAGCCGTGCACTGAGATAAGGCCTTACACACACACACACACACACACACACACACACACACACACACACAAACCCCATGCAGGTTTGTCTACATTTCTTGTGAGGATTTGGACAAAAACCTCAAGAATTACAGCAACAATATTTACACAATATGGACAAAAGTATTTGGACACCTGCTCATTCAGTGTTTCTTCTGAAATCAAGGCTATTAAAAAGAGCTGATCCTGCTTTTGTAACTGTCTCTACTGTCCAGAGAAGAAGGCTTTCTACTAGATTTCGGAGGAGGAGCATTGATCCTCCAAATTTGATTTGATTGCATTCAGCGACAAGAGCGATCTGGATGTAGGATGATGATCACCATCCCCAACTCCCCAACTCCCCAACTCATCCCAGAAGTATTGGATGGAGCTCCACCATCCATCATTTCAGAGAACACAGCTCTTCCACTGCTCCACAGCTCAATGCGGGGGGCTTTATACCCCTCTAGCCCACCAGCATTAGAAACTACAAAGTGCTCCTATAAGGTAAATGTGTCTGATATGGGTCTGAACATTGAGTGTAGAAACATAAAGGTGGTCTTAATGTTATGGCTGGTGGGAGTATATACATACAGTGTATATTATGAGTACATATATGTTTTATACTGGTATTCCTGTCCTTATTGGCATGTTTTGGAATGAAACACACACACACACATACATACACACACACACACACACACACACACACAAACCACTGGTCTAACCCCTGCCTGACCTTATCGCCGGTCTGGAGCGTGGTCAGGTTATGGAGGCTGTGGCCTGTAGAACTGGGCCAGGGTGATTACACTGTAATCTCTATCACACACAGCAGCACACACTCAGCCTGCAGCGCAGGGGACTGAGATACACACACACACACACACACACACACACACACACACCTCTTTTTCTTTCCCTGTATAAAACAGAAAGATTGGGCTGGCAGTTTATTCCCATACTATGAATAATGAAGCCCAAGATCATGAAGAACAGATACAGAACTATCTACAGTCATATTTCTTGGGCACCGTAATGCCATCAAATCCACACACAGATTTCATGGTGCTGATATTTGCTGCCCTACTTTGTGTTGTAAAATGAATGAGGCAGTGTTTGAGCTGAACTGATCATATTTATTCTGCTTTAAGCATGGTAGATTTCCGGTTACGTCGGCTGACAGTACCCTCCATCCTCCCAGGCTACTGTGCAGAAAACGACTCTTAGGATAGTTGATTTATTAGTGAGTTTTTAGGATTATGAATCAGTCGACTACCAAATAATTCTTATGTAACAATCAGCTTTTAAAATTAACTTACGGTTGTTTTGTGCATTGGTTCATTGACAATAAAAACAATAAAGATGAATACCTTACTCAAACTTCCCTGCTAATATAAAAGACCAGGAGATCTCCAGTATCATTTTGCTATGAAAAATGCAGTAACAGGTTTTCCCATCATTTTTGGATCAGCAAAAAAAAAAAAAAAAGAGAGACAAACATGAGACAGTAATTTAGTTTTTTGGTATTTTGTGTTACTGCTTAATTTGTGACTTTTAGTTACTTTTATTTTGACACAACCTTTTTGTTCATTTTTATTATTGACTTTTATTTTGACATGATCTATTTGTTTATATTAGCAACTTTTATTTTGACACAGCCTGTTTGTTTTGTTTGATCGTGGTTGGATGAGAAGTATAAACAGACTCCATTCTGACTCCCTATTGGTTTATAAGAGATCCATCACACCTGCACACGTCCCGTCCCTCTCCAGCGAGCTCACAGCAGACGTCTGTAGTCTAGTATGAAGACTGTGTCTGTGGCAGAGACTCAAGAGAGCTGCAGTGAAACGTCCCGACTGAGCCCCACATTTACATTCCAATAAAGCTTATTGATCACACGCCTCTGAAGTCTGACTTTCTGCAGCTTTACAGAACTTCTAGACAACGACTCCTCATATTTTCCTCCATGAAGCTCATGTTAATGCTCAGTAGAGCACAGAGACGCTCCTTTAATAGAGCTGATATTACTGAAATGCTTCATTTTCAATGGGCAGATCTGCAGCTGAAACAGGAGCCTAGTGCAGCCCAACATTTTTAACATCAACATTTTAATAGATCATTCTCCTCATTATGGCTTTTAGAGAAATGGGTTTTTGGGGAGGGGGGGGTAGTGCACTATAGACCCCTGTGGCGCGGCCTAAGCTTTCGGTCTTTGTTTTCCTTCCATTACTTTTACTTTTCTACTTCAAGTCGTTCTGTAACCAGTAATTTTACACTTTTACTGGAGTGAAAAGCTTAAAGCTTCAGCTTCTATAGAAGTCTTTTAAACCCTAGTATCTCCACTCACTTCTACCTGAGGAATGAATGTCAATACTTTTGACACCTTTGCCTGTTGAATTGTTGGGTTAGCATAGCTAGCGTCTTTATGATCAGTGTCCACAGAGGTAGTCTCCTTCAGCCTGCCCTCACTCTGAATATGATACGGCCGTAAATCACCTGATACCAAATGACCAGAAATTCACAATTCGCAAAGGCCGAAGAAACCAACTCTTGAAAGTGGGCGTGGCCAAATAAGGTGAATGACGACAGACTCAGAACAGTGCAGTAGGGCTGAAATATACTGAAATGACCTGAGAACCATGCATTGCTTTTGCAGAACCTGAGGAACCCTTCGAATGTGAGCTCAAGCAATCAGTATATCCTCTCAATGCTGTCAGTATAGGGCGCTCTTCCACGCTCTCTCTCTCTCACACACACACTTACACAGTAATCCCAAAGCCCATCAGCCTGTAAACAGCAGGGGTGCCCATGCTCTGAGGCTGCTCTGAGATATTACACCCCGATCTCTCGTGTGCATCGCATGCAGCCTGTGTGTGTGAGGGGGAGTGTGTGTGTGTGTGTGTGTGCATGTGTGTGCTGCTGGTGTTACCATGCTGATGGTTGCCATGATAAATGAGCGCCTCACACACAGCTGTGAATGTGCATGTCCAGTGATAGAGGTAATTAGGTTACGCCTCAGGCTAGAAACCCGGTTACCAACATCCTGAGGCCACTGGGTCTTCACCTCCCAGACTTACTGTATTTACATTATATGGACAAAAGTATCAGGACGCCTGCTCATTCAATGTTTCAAGTGTATTAAAGAGAGCTGATCCTGCTTTTGTTGGAGTAACTGTCTCTACTGTCCAGGGAAGAAGGCTTTCAACTAGATTCTAGAGGAGCATTGCTGTAAGGATTTGATTGCATTCAGTGACAATACCGTCAGTGATGCTGGGGTGGTTTATACCCCTCTAACCCGAACCTGGCATTAGGCACGGTGCCAATAGTATTCTACTGGCAGTGCTGCTGTACAGGGTCTTTAACAAACAAACATAAGGTCAGTGTCTACCTGTAATTAACTCTATATAACATTAGAATAAACCCAAATAAACAGAAAGTCAGTGGTCAGTGAGAGTGTCTACATGTAATTAACTCTATATAACATTAGAATAAACCCAAATAAACATAGTCAGTGGTCAGTGAGAGTGTCTACCTGTAATTAACTCTATATAACATTAGAATAAACCCAAATAAACATAGTCAGTGGTCAGTGAGAGTGTCTACCTGTAATTAACTCTATATAACATTAGAATAAACCCAAATAAACATAGTCAGTGGTCAGGGAGAGCATCTACCTGTAATTAACTCTATATAACATTAGAATAAACCCAAATAAACATTAGGCAGTGTGTCTACCTGAAAACCACTCTACATTTAATTTGCCTTACTTTGGTTTGTGGTTTGTGTTCATGGTTACACACTTTATAGATGTGTCCAGTTCTGGTAAATTTCACTGGTCATTTATTTCCTGGTGGTTTTCTGTATGTCCGTTTGCCACCAGCTGACCTCCTGGACTGGTTCTTCAGGCTCTTGGCCAAAACTGTGATTCAGACAGGCCTCAGATCTGAACGCTGCAGAGCTCAGAGATGTTTCGACACACAGAAAGGAAAGTCCCTGAAATATTTTGTGGTTTTACAGTTGGGTCTCTCTTACAAAAGTCCCACCTGTAACACATGGACAACCTCCCACACACACACACACACACTACTCTCACATCCACTCTGCTGGCCACCATCTGTGAGTGTTTGGCAGTGACAGACGGTACATCTGTGTGTGCACATCCCCTTTCACTTCTGTCCTCTAGTGTGTATGTATGTGTGTGTATGCGTGTGTGTGATGGCCAGAGGGCCACTGTGGGTCCCAGCTGCAGCCTCTTTTCCTCTCAGTACCAGCGTTGTGGTGACGGGCTTGCAGCCACCAAAACCCAGCCATCAGGAACACATATGGCAGCACTCAACATACACACACACACATACACACACACATACACACACACACATACAGTATCTGTCAGATCTCTCTATCTGTCTATCTGTCTGTCTATATCTATCTGTATATCCATATGTCTGTCTGTCTGTCTATCTTTCTATCGGTCTGTCTGTCTATCAGTCTGTCTCTCTGTTTATCTGTCTGACTGTCTATCTAGCTATCGGTCTATCTATCTATCTATCTATCTATCTATCTATCTATCTATCTATCTCTCTCTCTCTCTCTCTCTCTCTCTCTCTCTCTCTATAATAAAAATGATGGACAGTCAGAGTGTATACTCTCAACATGTGAATGACCCACCCTGCCCCCTCAAACAGTGACCTCTGCAACTCTCAGAGAGAGAGAGAGAGAGAGAGAGGGAGAGAGAGAGAGAGAGAGAGAGGGAGAGGGAGAGAGAGAGAGAGAGAGAGAGAGAGAGAGAGGGAGAGAGAGGGAGGGAGTTAACTGTTTGAAGGAGGAGCATGTTGTGTAGCTGCATGCTGTCAGATAGAAAGCCACAGTTTGTCAGGAGGGTCACACTTGTGAAGGTACGAGCCGTCTATTTTCCACTAGTACTGGACTGCAGTCTGAACACTGGCCCAAAGAGGACGGTCCGGCGAGTTTATCAAGAAAGGAAAACAACCACATGTGTCAGCGAGTGCTTCGTTACTCCACTTAGAGAAGTGCATTTGCATGTGAGTGTGTGTGTGTGTGTGTGTGTGTGTGAGTGTGTGTCTTTGCCAAAACACAGCAGGGATCTCACCATCAAAAGTTGGTGCAACACTGGCCTCTGTTGTGTGGCCTCTGACTGAACTGGATCCTTTGATTTGACTGATTGGACAGAATCCCTGGGTTCTGATTGGATGAGACATTTGGATTCTGACTGGACAGGAGTCATTGTTAGAACCTTAAACTTTGATTGGACAAGACTTGTGGTTTTCCAGATACTGACTAATCAAGATTCTTAAGTCTATGAGTTTGAATTGGGCCAGATCCTTAGACCGTTTGGAAAGGACCCCTGGGTTCTGACTGGACACAGCTCCTGGACATTGATTGGACAGGAATTTTAAGTTCTTATTGGATGGGATGGGACTTCTGAGCTGGCAGGATCATTGGACTGATTATACAGATTCCCTGATACTCCTGGAGTCTAATTGGATCAGGCCTTGAGGTTTGATTGGATGTGATCCCAGGGCTCTGATTGGACAGATTAATCAAATTGTACTTTGACTGTACACTGAAGACTCCTGGATGTGGCTCTGATTGGACTGTACCCCTGGTTTCTCAGTGGCTGAAACGCTTGGTTCTGATTGGACAGATTAATCAAATTGTACTTTGACTGTACACTGAAGACTGTACCCCTGGTTTCTCAGTGGCTGAAACGCTTGGTTCTGATTGGACAGGATCGTTGGGCTCTTATTTGACAAAACCTGTGGGAATACTTTTCATCCTGGTGTTGGGGGCGTGTGCGAGATGACCACAGAACTCCACAGAGACAGACACAGAAGATCTGGGAGACTCACCTCTTCCTCATCTGCATCCTCTTCGTCTTCCGGTGTCACCATGGCCCCGAGAGTCCCCACAGTGATGCTGACCAGCCAAAGACGCCACACACAACGGATGCCGCTGGCCACTCACATGCAGAGAAGACGGCACACAGGTAAGAGGAGATCATGGACGAGGATTTCCAGTGGTCATTATTCCCAATCCCTTACCTGTTCCCCTTGCTACAGAAGCAGCCAGGACATGTGTGTGGTCAGACATTTGCACTGGAGCTACAAAGCTAATGTAGCTAACAGGTAATGGAAGCTTATATCGCACCAATTAGCATTGCACATGCCTAGATCCCCATGCCATTAGGAACCCAGAGCCTTCACCACATGAAGGTAGAGCACAGCAGTCAGCAAAAACAGCAGTAATCAGCCATAACATTAGCACCACTATCAGGTGTATGAATGTACAGTAGCTTCTGTGACCGAACTGTGATGTTCTAGACGACTGGGTCAGAACATCTCCTCCAAAACCTCAGGCAGGTCTCATGTTGATCTTCTCCAGGGACAAGGCAAGCTGTGTGTGTGTGTGTGCATCTGTGTCAGCAATGGGTGCAAGCTGAATGCTGAATGCTTTTTAGAATTCATTAGAAGGGGTGTCCACAAACATTTGGACATGTAGCGTGTTGTAGTTCTAGTCTCCTCCTCCTGTTTTTCAGGTGAGGTGAAGTACATTGACAGTGTACAGTAGCTTCTGGCAAGAGGTGGATCTATATATTAGGCAGCGAGCGAACAGTCAGTTCTTGAAGGTGATGGAGAACCGAATTGTGATGTTCTAGACGAATGGGTCAGAACATCTCCTCCAAAACATCAGGCAGGTCTTGTGGGCCTGTTCCTGGTATGCAGTGGTCAGTACCTACCAAAAATGAACCAGCGACAGGGTCATGGGCACCTAAGGCTCATTGATGCTCATGGAGGCCCCGCCTACCTCACCACTTACAGGACTTAAAGGAAAGGAGGATCTGCTGCTGATGTCTTAGTGCCACGTTGACCTTCAGAGGTCTTGTGGAGTCAATATCCCACCCTTCCTCAAATGCAGTCAATCAGCTGGGTTGGGTGTGTTGGTGTCTGAAGTGTGGTTCCTCAGTTTTTGCCGCTGGAGCTGCATCATTAGGTAAACTCTAACAGACGTTTAGATAGACGTTAATAGATGTTTAAGATGTTTGTCTGTATAACTATCACTGAACTATCACTTTAAGTGGATAGCTGGAGCGCCATGTGCCTCCTCCTGCGATCATCAGGTAATTGACACCCAGCCTAAAGCCTTAAACCTAGGATCTAAGCATCATGACTCCAGACCTGGGATAAACACTCTGCGCCTCACTCTCACATTAAAGCCCCACTTTATGGGCTCGCGACGAGTCCGAATGAGCCGAAAGGGCTTTACTGTGTTTTTCTCTCCTCCGTTCATCGTTTTGCATTACCTGCGGCTGTGTGTGATCCTTGGCAGTAATGAGCTTTGTGCATGTGTCTCTGATAAGCGCAGTATAATTAGGCTTAGTCGTAAGCGGCCTCTGTAGCAGCGTGATAAAGAGTCAAAGGCAAAAGCGTTGAACCTGGCTAACCCCCAACCAACTCCCTCCCCCTCCTCCTCCACCCCATCTCGCCCCCAACCAGAGGAATGCTGGGTGGCGAAGGACGAACAGGGCGCTTGTGAATATACCTGCTATACTTTTAATGCTGCTCTGCCTCCACATAAAAGTCTCTCCAGTGTGTATACTATATTGACAAAAGTATTGGGACACCTGCTTATTTACCTCTTCTTCGGAAATCAAGGGTATTGGTTGATGCTGCTTTTGTTGGAGTAACTGTCTTGGAAAGAAGAAGGCTGAGAACAATTGAAGGACCGTTGTTGTGAGGATTTGATTGCATTCAACAGCAAGAGGGTTAATAAGGTCCGGATGTTGGATGGAGCACCACCCCATCATTCCAGAGAACACACTTCTTCCACTGCTCCACAGCTCAATGCTGGGGGGCTTTATATACCCCTCTATAGCCCACGCCTGGATATAGGCAGCATTGTGCCAATAGGTTCATGTTGATCTTCTCCAGGGACAAGGCAAGCTGAGTGTCTGTGTGTGCGTGCATTTGCACATCTGTGTCAGCAATGGGTGCAAGTTAAAGTAGCTGAATGCATTCATTAGAAGGGGTGTCCACAAACATTTGGACATGTAGCGTGTTGTAGTGGTAGTGTTTTTTTTTCAGAACACTGACAGTATGCTACTGTTAGCTAGTTTGTAGGGTGATCTCTCCTCTCGTTTCAGGACATGTCCTCTTTTTGGGACTTTAAGAAAATGGGATTTCAAAAAAAGCCTAGACCCCTAGACCCTAGTCACCCCAGACTAGTAATTCTCAGTCCTGGAGGCCCACTGTCCTGCACCTTTTAGGGTCCACTCCTTCCGTGATTCCAATCTCTGGTCCTCCTTAAATCAGTGGTCTGGCGTTCGCTTTAAGGGGACTTTGGTGTGGTCTGCTGTGCTTGTGAAAGCTATATTTGCGGGGGTGCGTGATTGGTTTCTTTTGTCATGTGACTGCTTCAACGTATCACCTGCATGGCTAAAATCCTTCTCCTATGAGGACGGCTCCTGGTTTGCGGATGTCCCTGCATGGTGAAATTCCATGCCTTCAGGAAGAGCTTGAGTGTTTGTATCCAAGGAAAACAAGGAAAGCGAAAAATTGTCTTTGTGAAAGCAAACCAGAGCCCAGAATCGGCCCTGGGTGCGGAACTTTTGCATTCGGGACAAGTGTGAAAATGCCCTTAGAGCTGTTCTGGCCTAAAATCCCACCAGCGCTACAGGCTGTGACTCAAATTCAGGATCTCTATGAATGTTTTACTAGTAATAAGATCAGATCAACAGACTAACAAGGGAATCACATTTCCTCAGTGGAATTCTGACTAGTCATATATTACCATTGACTTACATGGAATAATGGGGTCTTATCTTTTTACTAGCATAAACCCCAGATATAGAGAAAAAACTGTAGTTTTAGATAATAATAATAATAATAATAATAATAATAATAATAATAATAATAATAATAATAATAATATTGTAGATTAATATCTAAAAGGATATTATAGAAAGTGGTGGCTCAGTGGTTAGAGCTCCGGGCTATTGATGACAGGGTTGTGGGTTTGATACCTGGGCTTAGCAAGCTGCCACTGTAGGACCCTTAAGCAAGGCCCTTTGTGTTTCTGCTCTTTGGCCACTTTATTAGAAACCCCTACATTGTGCTTCCACTCCCTGGCCACTTTATTAGAAACACCTACCTTTTGCTTTCACTCCCTGGCCACTTTATTAGAAACCCCTACCTTGTGTTAACACTCTTTGGCCACTTTATTAGAAACACCTACCTTCTGCTTCCGCTCTTTGGCCACTTTATTAGAAACCCCTACCTTCTGCTTCCGCTCTTTGGTCACTTTATTAGAAACACCTGCCATGTATTTCCACTCTTTGGCCACTTTATTAGAAACCCCTACCTTGTGTTAACACTCTTTGGCCACTTTATTAGAAACCCCTACCTTGTGTTTCCACTCTTTGGCCACTTTATTAGAAACCCCTACCTTGTGTTTTTGCTCTTTGGCCACTTTATTAGAAACCACTACCTTGTGTTTCCGCTCTTTGGCCACTTTATTAGAAACCCCTACCTTCTGCTTCCGCTCTTTGGCCACTTTATTAGAAATACCTGCCATGTATTTCCACTCTTTGGCCACTTTATTAGAAACCCCTACCTTGTGTTTCCACTCTTTGGCCACTTTATTAGAAACCCCTACCTTGTGTTTTTGCTCTTTGGCCACTTTATTAGAAACCCCTACCTTGTGTTTTTGCTCTTTGGCCACTTTATTAGAAACCCCTACCTTGTGTTTTTGCTCTTTGGCCACTTTATTAGAAACCCCTGCCTTGTGCTCAGGTCTTTGGTCACTTTATTAGAAACCCCTGCCTTGTGCTACAGGTCTTTGGCCACTTTATTAGAAACCCCTACCTAGTGTTTCCTGATGAACTGAGAAGCTGAAAAGGTGAGGGGTTTAAGGTGAAGGAGTCCTCGCGTGCTGATGATTCTGCTCTGTTTGACTGAATGGAAATGTGTGGCATAATCAATTAAAGTTCATACAGCTGTTTATTCATATGAGTGTATGGTTTATGAGGTGTTAGTGAAGCAGGGGATTATGGGCATTGCAGTTTTCTGTTTGATGGAGGCGGGGGGAGCTGGCAGCAGCTGTAGCGGAGCTTTAGCGCAGCTGTGGAGGAAGATAACGGAGGCAGAGAGACATCGGCACGCAGGATCCTCTACAGGCTCTTATCTCTCTCTCACACACACACACAGACACACACACACACACACACACACACACACACACACAAACATAGAGCACACTGCTTTACAACGAATTCCCGCCACCTGCAGAACACATCAGAAAAAAGAGAGTTCTTCATCAATGGCCACTTTATTAGAACCCCCTACATTGTGCTTCCTGTCTTTGGCCACTTTATTAGAAACCCCTACTTTGTGCTTCTGGTCTTTGGCCACTTTATTAGAAACCCCTACTTTGTGCTTCTGGTCTTTGGCCACTTTATTAGAAACCCCTACCTTGTGCTTCTGGTCTTTGGCCACTTTATTAGAAACCCCTACCTTGGGCTTCATTACTGGCCACTTTATTAGAAACACCTACTTTGTGGTTCTACTCACTGGCCACTTTATTAGCAACCCCTTCCTTGTGCTTACACTCACTGGCCACTTTATTAGCAACCCCTTCCTTGTGCTTACACTCACTGGCCACTTTATTAGCAACCCCTTCCTTGTGCTTACACTCACTGGCCACTTTATTGGAAACACTTTATTGCATTATGCCTATAAAAGAGGGGTTTCTAATAAAGTGGCCAGTCACTGTAAGATCTCCTGTAATTGCACTGTGAGTGCACGTGTGTGTGTGTGTGTGAGGGAGGGTGTGTTAACAGTTAGTCTTCCTATTTCTATTTCCTCTGCACTCGCTTTGCGGTCTCTATGAGGAACAGATGTTCAGAACTCGATACTGAGCTGCATCCCCTTTTCCCTGCTATCTAAAACTCCAGCACTGCCAACTGCCTGCACACAAACCGCCTATACACACACACACACACACACACACATATGTTCAGAGTCAGGGTCTACCTACCAACACACACACACGTGTCTGTGAAGGCATTTGCTTACACAGATGTTCACAGAAAACTGAATAATATTTTTGTCGTTATTTTCGTAAACACTGACCCGCTGTTCAGTTAGTTAGCTAGTGGAGCTCGCAGTGACCGCTGACCACGAAATACACAGGTTTCGTTTCTATGGGGACAGTAAAGGTTAAATAATCGGCAGTTCAACTCACTGGCCACTTTATTAGAAACACCCACCTTGTACTTCCACTTGTACTGGCCACTTTACTAGAAACACCTACGTCCTGGCCACTTTATTAGAAACACCTACCTCCTGGCCACTTTATTAGAAACACCTACGTCCTGGCCACTTTATTAGAAACACCTACGTACTGGCCACTTTATTAGAAACCCCTTCCTCTGGGTCACTTTATGAGAAACACCCACCTCCTGGCCACTTTATCAGAAACCCCTACCTCCTGGCCACTTTATTAGAAACACCTACCTCCTGCCACTTTATTAGAAACACATACATCCTGGCCACTTTATTAGAAACCCCTACCTCCTGGCCACTTTATTAGAACCACCTACGTCCTGGCCACTTTATTAGAAACCCCTTCCTCTGGGTCACTTTATGAGAAACACCCACCTCCTGGCCACTTTATTAGAAACCCCTACCTCCTGGCCACTTTATTAGAAACACCTACGTCCTGGCCACTTTATTAGAAACCCCTTCCTCTGGGTCACTTCATGAGAAACCCTCACCTTCTGGCCACTTTATTAGAAACCCTCACCTCCTGGCCACTTTATTAGAAACCCCCACCTCCTGGCCACTTTATTAGAAACACATACGTCCTGGCCACTTTATTAGAAACCCCTACCTCCTGGCAACTTTATTAGAAACCTGTACCTCCTGGCCACTTTATTAGAAACACCTACATCCTGGCCACTTTATTAGAAACCCATACCTCCTGGCCACTTTATTAGAAACACCTACCTCCTGGCCACTTTATTAGAAACCCGCACCTACTGGCCACTTTATTAGAAACACATACCTTCTAGCTACCTTATCAGAAACACCTACCTTGTTGCCACTTTATTGGAAACCCGTACCTCCTGGCCACTTTATTGGAAACTCCCACTTTCTGGTCACTTTATTAGAAACCCATACCTCCTGGCCAGTTTATTAGAAACCCCTTAGTTCGGACCTGTAGAGGATATGTTTACTTATTTACATTTAGAAAATCAGCAAATCATCCTCAGTAATGCCCCCCATGTCCTCAGTGCTGGCGGTCCCGTTGGCCATGTTCTCATTAGATAAACCCCGCTGTTGCGGACCCTCTCCTGAAAATCACTCATTTACATGACCGGCTGTAACGGTGAGTCAATAGAACTGCTGAATGCAGGAGCGCGAGAGGAGGAGAACAAAAGAGACTGCAGGTCTCTCTCACACACATCGAGCTTATCTCTCCCAAACACACATACACACACACACACACACACACACACGACCACTGTTGCTATAGGAAAGGATTTACAATACAGAAGCTGGCAAAAAGGGCGGCAAAAAAGCCTGCAAGTCTCTCTCTCTCTCTCGCTCTCTCTCTCTCTCTCTCTCTCTCTCTCTCTTTCTCTCTCGCTCTCTCTCTCTGTCATTTCCATACTGGCACAATAAAGGCTGATCTGAGGTCTGCATCTCTCTCTCGCTCGTTCTCTGTCTCTCTCTCCAGCTATCAGATGGAGACAACAGTAGAGAAAGGACAATGAGAAATAGAGAGAGAGAGAAGGTCGTGCGAGCATTCTTAATGCCACAGGGGTCAAGGCGGCCTGTAGAGTGGGGCGGTCATTAAAGATACATGAGAGGGACATTTGAATGAGGGTCTGGGAGGCAAACATGAGGAATAATACAGTGGAGAGAGAGTGAGCGAGAGTGAGTGAGAGAGTGAGAGTGATGTCAGAGTGCAGTGGGGTGGCCTCTGTGTGTCACATCAACAATAGCATTAAACGAAGCGCAGAGTAGAGGGACTGTCACACTGTCCTCCAACACACACACACACACACACACACACACACACACATCTGTCAATCACACCACTCCTAGACACACACAGACACACACAGACCATCCCATCAAATGTTTGGGGACACCCCGGACCCAAATATCTCAGAATTCTCTTCCATTTTGTGAGATTATTGTAGTAATTGTAGTAATAAATAAGATTAACTCGTTTATTTTTTTACCTTTTGTTACTTGTTTGAATTTTGTTTGTTTGATTTTATCATTTAAAAGTGTCCTATTCTATTGGCAGATCATTTTGATCTGTCAAAATAAATCAGATAAATCCGTTTTTGTGAAGAAATACTGTCTGAAACCAGAAAAAATAGATACTTTCAGTAAATAGAATGACTAATAATTACTAATAATCAAAATAAATTAGAAATTAATAAAATAATCATATTCATAATATTTAATTTTAGAAAAAAAGGAAATATTAAATATTTAGGTCAGATTTAAGAAGATTTAGTTTGCTGAGGTATCAGTGTAACAGCCTGGCTGCCGGAAGATGACAATTTAATTCCTGCAGTGAAAAAAGACAGAGTAGCAGAAGTGTATTTTAAATATAATAAATATCAAATATCTCTGTATAAATGTGTTGATTGTAAAGTGGTTTTGAGCCCTGAGGTTGAATTATGTTTACAGTGGTGATGAATGGAATAAATATATATATATATTCCATTCATCACCACTGTAAACAGAATTCAACCTCAGGGCCATATATACACATATTGCTGCTCTCACACAAACTCCTTCTATCTTTAAAACAGCAACTTTACAGAAGGAGGCAAAAACCTTCTTGACTTTCAATAGAAGTCAATGTAGAAATATTTTATTCCAAGTCATTTTGGAGCATTTCTATTGGCCGCAGAGTAGCAGAAGTGTATTTTAAAAACAATAAATATCAAATATCTCTGTATGAATGTGTTGATTTTGAAGTGGTATCCTGTTTACAGTACAGTGATGAATGGAATTGACTTTTAATGGAAGAAATGGAAGAAATATTTTATTCCAAGTCATTTGGAGCATTTCTATTGGTCCATTTATCATGGAATCCTGATACTATATAAAGAACAACTGCCAGATTCCAGTTATGGAGAAAAGTACAAAAACGGCAAATATATATATATGGGCCTGTTTTCAGCACTGAGCAAAAATCAAACCCATGAAAAAGTCAGAGTGTAAATCTCCTTATCTGCTCAGTAATACACTGATATTAGAATAAACACTAATAATAACACTCCTACAGAAAGTGGTGGTGGAGGTTCTCCATCACTGTGTTCATCATTGGAACATCTCCAAAGTTCTCCTCATGGAGTCTAGCATTATTTAGAGTTCTCCTCCAACACCTAATAAAAGTTGCTACACCTGATGATGATGATAATGATGATGATGCCTGATTTGCCAGAGCTTTGAGAAGAATTTAGGCCTATTTTTTTCATCCGTCCATGTTGGAGGGATACAAGCCAGGTATTATAAGGCAAAATAGTCCCATATATACAAATATATATTCATAAATAAGAGATTTTCCACAATTTTACCATCATTAACAACTCATCTAAGACTCGTGTAGGTTCACTGGTGGGTTTGGATGGTTAATAAAGTGGCTATATGTGTGTTGTAGTCATGGCGACGCCCCCTCCCCACTCTAAATGACTGTTTACATCCCAACCACTGAATTATGCAGTCATTTTAAAATGTGGTGGAATTTCCCTTAAAGATACACATTTCTGGTGCTGGTCAGCATGTATCTGAACCAGGCTGAACTTGACCCAGAGGCCCCTCTGTGGTACAGGGTACTGAAGCAGTGTGTCAGCATGTGTGTGTGTGTGTGTGGCCTGTCCAGGCAGGACAGGAAGGGCCATAACTCCAGCTGTGGTAAGAAGGAGAGAGAGAGAGAGCCATAAACACTCCATCAGCCCCCCGGACACACACCCATCCATCTCTCTGTCAGCCACAGCACCTCAGCCTGCAAGTGCAACCCCAACCCCCCCTACACCCCCTACCCCCACCACCACCACCACCACCACCACCATCAGATCCGGCTCTGATGGCCTGGCTGCTCCTGTGTGAGAGCTTTTCATTGAGTTTACTGATGCTCTTATCCAGAGCTCTTATTTAAGCCCTTATTGTTGTTACTGTGCCTTTAAGAGAAATACACTGTGTGTCCAAATGTTTGTGGACACCCCTTCTAATGAATGCATTTGCAGCTTTTTTACAATGAGTTACACTCATTGCTGACCCACATGCAAATGCACACATACAGCTTGTCTAGTCCCCGTAGAGAAGAAGTACTGCCAATACAATAGGATTCTCTGGAGCAGATAAGCATGACCCTATGGGCACCATGCTGCCTAATAATGCCAGGCGTGGGCTAGTAGAGGGGTCTAAAGCCCCCCAGCATTGAGGAGCTGTGGAGCAGTGGAAGAACTGTGTTCTTTGGAATGATGAATGGTGGAACTCCATCCAGTACTTTTGGGATGAGTTTCCACCAACAGAGGAGCAGAGGCTTTTTATATGTTCAATGTGGACAAAAGTATTGGGACACCTGCTCATTCCCGGTTCCTTCTGAAATTAAAAGTATTAAAAAGAGTTGATTCTGCTTTTGTTGGAGTAACTGTCTCAACTGTCCAGGGAAGAAGGCTTTCTATTAGATTTTGGGGGAGCATTGCTGTGAGGATTTGATTGCATTAGTGACAAAAGCATTAGTGAGTTATCTAATGTGCTACAATTATGACTTTGCCATCAGCAGTCAGAGTCTGAGAGAGCACAACTGGATCTGCCTGACGTTGCCACATCAGTGGCTGTTCGAAAAGAGTGGCAGGTCCTTACCATCCTACTGTTGGAGGCATTGCTAGTGCTGGAGGGGGGTTGGGGGGGGGCACTGCTTTACTGTGACCAAGCAAACCAGGCTGAAGCAGTGTGTAACTCTCCAGTCTCAGTTACTATCTTCTCATTAGCTCTCCAGCCTCCCTCTCGCCGCTCTGCTCTTACACATGACTGACACACAAATAACAGCACCTCCGCATTCGCTTCAGAGAGACACTGGACGGCTTGGCCTGCTCTAATTATCCATCACACACTCTCACACTCACACACCGACAGGCCTGTGGACTCCACGTCCACGTCTGAATCTGTGTGTGTGTGTGTGTGTGTGTGTGTTCACCTGATGGACAAGGGTTAGTTTTTGGGTTAGTTCTGGGCGGCTGCTACTGTGGACTTTACACTGTGTGTGTGTGTGTGTGGGGGGGGGGGGGGGGGGGTATTGTTTGTTTACAACTTCTACAACTGTGTTCCCACCATGCAGAGAGAGGTGGGGGGAGGGGGAGGAGGGACATGTGTATGTTTCCCAGCACTTCACCTGCAGAGACGTTGTGGTGGTAAACACACTGCAGGTGCGCTGATGGTTAAACAGTCAAAATAGAGAGAATTAACTGAAGAAAATGGAACGAGGGAAGAGGAGGAGAGGAAGAGGGGGTGAGGTAGCAAAGGAGAGAGGGAGGAAATGAGATAGGGAGATATGAGAAGGAGAGGAGGAGAGGGAATGAGAAAGAAAGGGGAGAGGATTAAAGGAGGACAGAAGGAGAAGGGGAGAGAAGCAGAGCAGGAGAGAGGGAGGAGAGGAAATATAGAGGGAGAGAAGGAGGTGGGGAGATGAGAAAAGAGAGGGAGTGGAGGAAAAAGGGGAGGAAGACAGGAGAAGGAGATGCAGAGAGAAGGAGTAGAGGGGGAGAGGAGGAGATGTAGAGACACATAGGAGGAGAGAAAGAGCAGAGGATGGGGAGAGGAGGAGAGAAGGAGCAGAGGATGGGGAGAGGAGGAGAGAAAGAGCAGAGGATGGGGGAGAGGAGGAGAGAAGGAGCAGAGGATGGGGAGAGGAGGAGAGAAAGAGCAGAGGATGGGGGAGAGGAGGAGAGAAGGAGCAGAGGATGGGGAGAGGAGGAGAGAAGGAGCAGAGGATGGGGAGTGGAGGAGAGTAGGAGCAGAGGATGGGGAGTGGAGGAGAGTAGGAGCAGAGGATGGGGAACATATGTGGAGAGGAAAGGAGGAGCAGAGGATGGGGAGAGGGGAAGAGAAGAAGCAGAGGATGTGGAGAGAAGGAGAGAAGGAGCAGAGGATGGGGAGAGGAGGTGAGAAGGAGCAGAGGATGGGAAGGAGATGAGGAGAGGAGAGAGAGGAGGAGCAGAGGATGGGGAGAGGGGGAGAGGAGGAGCAGAGGATGGGGAGAGGGGGAGAGAAGGAGCAGAGGATGGGGAGAGGAGGAGATGCGGAGAGGAGGAGAGAAGAGCAGAGGATGGGAGGAGATGAGGAGAAGAGGAGCAGAGGATGGGGAGAGGAGGAGATGAGGAGAGGAGGAGAGAAGGAGCAGAGGATGGGGAGGAGATGAGGAGAGGAGGAGAGAAGGAGCAGAGGATGGGGAGGAGATGAGGAGAGGAGGAGAGAAGGAGCAGAGGATGGGGAGGAGATGAGGAGAGGAGGAGAAAGGTAGAAGTTAGTCTTTTCTCTCTCACAGCTGCGTTTACTGTAGCGAGAGCAGGAGGAGGACTATTCTACACTAAACCCAAACCGAGGGGGAAAAACACCTCACTGCATTCATATTCAAATACGGATCAAGCGTGTGTGTGTGTGTGTGTGTGTGTATGTGTGTAGAAATGCCACCTCCCTTATCCATATTCATACTGGTTGAAAAGGGAGCAGCATACGGCTTTCTGTCCCGCGAGTAAATGTCCCCGCTATTTAATAAGAGCCTGTCAGACTGAATCAGAAACCCCAGAATAAATAAATACATAAATAAATAAATAAATAAATAAATAAATAAATAAGTTAGGAGCGTCCCTGTAAACAAAGCACATGCTTTTTTATTTTTTACAAAACCAAAAAGGTTATTTTTACCAACCTACTCACCCATCCATCCACCCACCCACCCATTCATCCATCCACCCACTTGCCTATCCATCTATCTGTCTACTTACCAATCCATCTATCCATCCACCCATTCATCCACCCACCCACGCATTCATCCATCCACTCATGCATTCATCCATCCACCCATTTATCCACCCACACATTCATCCATCCATCCATTCATCCATCCACCCACTTGCCTACCCACCTCTATATCTACACCAATCCATCTATCCATCCACCCATTCATCCACCCACCCACGCATTCATCCACCCACCCACGCATTCATCTATCCACCCACGCATTCATCCATCCATCCATTCATCTATCCACCCACTTGCCTACCCACCTCTATATCTACACCAATCCATCCACCCACCCACCCACCCATCCATCCATCCATTTATCCACCCATCCACCCACTTGCCTATCCATCTATCTGTCTACTTACCAATCCATCTATCCATCCACCCATTCATTCACCCACCCACGCATTCATCCATCCATCCATCCATCCATCCATCCATCCATCTATCCAACCACTTGAATACCCGTCCCATCCATCCCAGCCATCTGCCAACCTATCTATCCATCCATCTATCCATCAAGCCACTTGCATGTCCATCCTTCCATCCATCCACCTACCTTTCACCCCTTCCTCCACCCATCCACCCATCTATCCATCGATCAATCCATCCACCCATCTGTGTTGAACCCAAACCAGCCCTAGACTGGGACAATATGTTTGCATAAAGGGGAATAAAACCAGCCTGTTGGTTTTAAATCCTCCACATCTTCTCTCTGCTTTGAATGCCCTCGCTTTGGCACACTGGCACGCTGGCGTTGGGCACCAGCTGCTGCCTGTGGCGGTTGGGCAGATGCGAGGAAACAGCGGCCCCCAGCGGTGCGCAGCGGCAGCGCCGCGCATTACCAGGCGTTGGAGTGCAGTTCGAGCTGCAGGGCGAGTACAGCGGAATAAACACGCGCAGTTCTGCAGGATCTTTACATGGTTCACTTCCATAGAATCACACAATCCGGGGCAAGGGTTCACTTACAAGCCACTCACTTATATTTATAACATATTTAAACGCAGCAGCACCACCACCAAAAACAATAATACAAACAATATTAATAAAATAACAATACACATATTTAACATTATTATAATTGTCTTCCTATATGCTTATATATGCATTTATCTTAACCAATATATCATTCATGTCCGAATTCAAATAAATATATGAGAGATATGCGCGTGCACGTTAATGTAGCACATATTTAATGCAATTTATAGAATATTATGCATCATTCATTTTATTGCATTATATTTGTATGATGTGTTTAGCCAGTTGGAAATGCAGTGCACACAGCAGTGTCGAGCAGCGAGAGCCTGTCAACACACACACACACACACACACACACACAGCGCGAGCGAGAGAGAGAGAGAGAGAGAGAGAGAGAGAGAGAGAGAGAGAGAGAACATCCCCTCCTCTCTCCAGATGGTGTTTTAAACACAGACTGAGCTGAGCTGAGCTACAGAGAGGAGAGGAGCTTCAGAGCTGAGCAGCTTCACGACCAGCGACTACACCACACCACCAACACGGGCTGAACCGCACGAGCTGAAGGCGGAGGAGATGGCACGAGCTCAGGGGATGCACGCCATGGAGTTGGGAATAATATGCTGAATGCTTTTCTCTTTTTTTTGTCCTCTGCGGGCTTCACCTTCCTCTCTCTCTCTCTCTCTCCCTCCCTCTCTCTCTCCCTCTCTCTCTCTCTCTCTCTCTCTCTCTCTTTGGTTGGGAGGACTGAGCAGGCAGATCCTCCGCAGACTCTGAACAGCACCTGAACCTGAGCTGCGAGGATTTCAGCAAACACACACACACACACACACACACACACTAATGCACACACACCTACTGCTCGACATGGGATCTTTTAAACCCTCCCCAGAATAACCCAGGAGGCGATTCTGCACACTTCTGGACCCTGCAAAGTTCCTTGGAGGAGAACCTCACTATCTGTCAGTGTGAAGGAACCTAATACCATAATACCAAAGACTTGCTTTAAGACTGTGGCACTTACCTCAAAAACACACACACACACACAGAGAGAGAGAGAGAGAGAGAGAGAGGCTGGATTGAAGTCAGAAAGGCTACAAACTCCCATTGACTGGCTTTCAGAGTTTGCAGCCCAGACCAGAACACAAGGACCAGCACATTTCTGCTCGTGCAGTCTTGGAGTTGCTTATATTCCCTTTCCAGAGAGAACTGAGGCTCCTCGAGGCATTTCTGCGTGTGTGTGTGTGTGTGTATTGGTGTTGGTGTTGGTTGGTGTGGAATATTTTCCTTGCTTTTTTTTTTTTTTTTTTTTTTTGCTGCTGCAGTTACCTCAGTTTGACCTCGACCTTCACCAAGTAAGTGACATTTAGATGATTTCAGGCTGTTGTGCTGCACTTCTACAGCTCTTTTATTTTTTAACAGATTAGTAGGTCATCCAATGGATAGAGCATCAGATTAACAGGCTGGGGTGGACTCTGACAAGCTTGGGAAATGTAGACACACACATTAGCAAGTGATTGTGGTGTTCTTAATGAACTGGCCGGTTCTCAATAGGCATGGACTGATGTTGGACGTGCTGGATTAAGTGGTTTAAAGTGGGTGGAAGTGATGCGAGGAGCATCAGGCTTTTTGAATGTATATGCATTGCTGATATGCTTGATATATTCAGGCCGTGTGAGATTGTGGACCCTGAAAAAGAATGGAAGTCGGTGTAAAGTGCATTATTTGAGGACGCTGGATCAACAGAAAGAGCCGTATTTCACCCGCAGGCTGTTTGAATGCATTCTAATTGATGATAATCTGGATATTCATGCTTAATTGAGTAGAGAAATGCACTGGGAGAAGTGGAAACGTGTGTTTTGAGGACTACAGGTGAAAGGTAGCTTTTTTTTTAGTAGATATCTGCATCTCTATGATGGGAAAAGTTCATTGATGGTCAGTGTTATGCTCTGGAAAAGCTCCCCAGCTGAGAATTACACAGCATCTGTGGGCTCTGGGAGGGTTACCAGTGGTGGAAAGTAAAGGAACCCTGTAAGATATGAAGGTTCGGTTGAGATTTAGATGGTAGAACCTGAAGTGCTTGAAGGTATTTCTATAAATAACCTCACCAGATCCAAAAGAACTAGGTTAAACCTTAGCATATCGGTTGTTCCCTGTCGTACAATGGACCAGATGGTCAATGGCCGTGTACCTTCATGCACTCTTAAGGAGAAAGGGTTCTGTAGTGTCCCGAAAGTGGTTCTTTGAGGCGTAAGAATAGTGGAACCTTTTTTTGTGATATATATATATATATATATATATATATATATATATATATAGGACTATATTGAGAGTTGAAGCGTCCACATATTTATTGCCGTTGACCATTGCTTTTACTGAGGGACCCTAAAGGCCACCCTTTTAAACAACCTTTTAAAGCATTGGGAGAAAAAAAGTCGTAAAAATGTGTATTAACACATTTTTATCCTCCATTAATTTTTTTATGTTTGACCATGAGGATCTAATATCATGTATCCATGTAAAAAAAACACTTGTCTCAAGCACTATTTTTCAAAGCTGAGGTGCTTCCAGCCACATTTCCCCCCCTAACCCCTCACACGGTGCGTTCAGCCTGGCCTCTGTAGCGCAGGAACACAGAGATGGCTCAGTGTGATGTTAAACGAGTCTTGCCAGTGAAGCTGTTAATTGCACCCAAGCCATAATGGAGATATAGGAGCTCTTATGTTGCACGGTAAACCGCAGCGACCACAGTGTCTTCTCACACACAGCTCCATTTCTCACTTCTGCCACCCGGATCGATACACTTCCCCAAATGCAGTCATAATGCAGGGCATCTTCAACGCAGACCACTACTTTACTCTTTGATGGACCCTGGTAAAGATGGCCTGAATTATTGAAGCGCTGACGGTATTCCGCTTAATAGATGGGGCGTCTAAAGGTGAAACCACGGCGTGGCCTCAGAGCAGCTCTAAAACTCACCGCATGCTGGGGATGGGACGATGTGGTCCACAGCAGGACCTCTGATTTCCATTTTTGCGAGTCCGTAATTGAATTCATGATGAACGGACCAATAGAAAAGCTCCAGATTGACTTGGATTACAACCTATTTACTATATTTCCATTTTTAAGAAGTTAAGAAGGTTTTTTTCCTACATACACTATTTGTCCAAATGTTTATGGACACCCCTTCTAATAAATTCATTAGAGTTCCTGTAGAGAAGAAGTGCTGACAATAGAATAGGACTCTCTCTGGAGCAGATAACCCTGCTAGTCCCCCCCCCCCCAGCATTGAAATACTTTTAGGATGAGTTGGGAATCCAGCATCCTGATCTCGCTAACTAGCTCTAATCACTGAATGCAATCAATCAAATTCTCACAGCAATGCTCCACCAAAATCTAGTAGAAAGTCTTCTTCCCTGGACAGTAGAGACAGTTACTCCAACAAAAGCTGGATCAGCTCTTTTTAATACCCTTGATTTCAGAAGAAACAATGAATAAGCAGGTGTCCCAATACTTTTGTCCAAATAGTTTCTATTTCTTATCATGTTCTTTTCAGTCTAGAGACACTGGAAACTGGATCACACTGACCGCTAAAATAGCTGCTAAAGGGTTAAAACAGAACCAGTAGTCAGCCCAAACCACACACAGGGCTGATATAGCTTTTACAGGCAAAGCGTCCCCGCGTCATCTCCAGCAGGCTCCTTTGACAGAAGGCCATTGATTACTCTATCGGAGTGTTTATTCCATTTGTCTTCCTGCCACCGCTGCCAGATTTATATGGACGTCTCAGTTAAGCATACAAGGCCGAAGATGAATGGACCTGAGGAGGCTTCTTTTCACAGGCAGAAAAGTTGATGTCAGGATTTCGTTTCATGACTTTTGCAGACGCCGCGGCGACGTCCGTCTTTTCTTCTGACCCTGCGTTCAGATTGATGCTCTTTGCACTCAATTAACCCAAACCACGGTTCATCGAGAATAGACATGTGCTGAATATGTTAGCACCAGGGCATGCAGTCGCTGCACTGCTGGAAACTTCAGATATTACTGACCATAAAATACGTCCACCGCTGTGAGCTCGCCAGCAGAACTCCATGAAGAGCTTCTGGAGAAGCTTGGAGGTGATGGTGTTTTAACAGCAATCAGCCATAACATTAAAACCAAGTGAGGAACGTTAGAGCACTGGTGATCTGGCTCCAGTGGCCCCTGGTGAACAGTCAGTTCTGGAAGATTCTAGGACGCCTTAATAAGAACCAACCTGCTCAAGCCTAGGCAGATTTTCATTTGGACCCCCCCATACCACCACCTCAGCACTAGAAGCTTCATAATTCTAGAGGGAACGAGATATTGTGCAATGCGCTGAAGCGCCCAGGCCTTTATCGACAACCCCAACAGTGGCAGTGGCAACAGTTTATCCGTGTAATACCGTCTTGTTTTATTATTCAATATTATTTTTCAAATATGTATTTTTTAATCATGGTGTCTTGGTGCTCTTGGGGGCCCCCTGGTGGCGTTGCGGCCCTAAACGGCCACGTATTTCGAGCATGCCTCGGACCGGCTGTTCTGGATGTTCTGGACGACTGGACTAGATCAGAACATCTCCAAAACATCGGACGGGTCTTCCTGGTATTATCCTGGGGTGTTCCTGGTATGCAGTGGTCCATTCCTACCAAAAGTGCACCCCTGTGCTCATGGAGGTCCCACCTTACGACTTCTCAGAGAGGTTCAGAGCGGTTTTGCATGATGTTAGGCTGCTGGTTTTAATGTTATGGCTGATTGGTGTATAGGTGTTGGTACAGGCTTAAATTGAACCTGGAGAACCGTGGTGTTATGATATGACTATGCGGCGATAAGGTTAAAGAAAAGTACCATCATGATACTTGATGATATAATTTTTTAAAATGCTAAAATAGTGTCATAGTGCACATTGGCTAGACTGTCGGTTCACGACACTGTTTAAATATTGCGTAATTTACTGCACAGGTAATTAAATAATTAATTACATTATTTACTTTGCTTGATTGTTGCAGAGTTTTCTGATATTAAAAAAGGCCTTTTTTAAGGCTGTAAACAATTTTAATAATTTAAATAAAATTTTAATCAATATAAAATGTGGTTTAGCTTGAACGTCGAAGCAAGATCTACACTTTACGCCCAATTTCTCAGCTTTTTTCTTTCTTTTTAAACAAACTACAAGCCAGAAATTGCCTAATATCGGATTACGGCGTGCTTTTGTTGGTTAATTATTAAATAGCTGATTAAATGAAGGTAGTTTGACCCCTTGACACGTCCCTACATTCCTCAGTCCTGTCGCGTACGTCTCCTTGCGTCCAGTCTTTTCCATGCACTGTTGTTGTTGTCATGGTGTAATTCGGTTATTTTGGACCAGGCTGAAGATGGACACCCTCTGGGGGTCGGCAGGCAGGTCGACCGGGGGAGGGGGACGGTCCTGACCTGGTGTGTGTGTGTGTGTGTAGAGCCGGGGTGGTGGTGGTGGCCGTGGTGGTGGTGGTGGTAATTACTGTAATTTGAGTGCGGCTGGTGCAGGTGGAGTTTGCCGTCTCATAATTAACGAGAGGAGCAGATGGCAGTGGGCGGGAGATGGGTGCGAGCAGCCGAGCGGCAGAGTGAGGAAGGGAGGGAGGGGGGGGGGCGGGGGGGAGAGAGGGAGAGAGAGAGGGGGCAGGGAGGTGGTCAGGTGGTCAACAGAATGCTCAGACACCTGGAGCATCAGGTCTAGCAGCTTTCCCCCTGCCTACATTGGAGGTGGAGGACAGTGTGGACAGCAGCGTTAGTGACTTGCTAATGCACTGTTTAATCAGGATGAAAGGGAGGGAGCTGCTCTATTTGGACTTAAAATATGGGGTTATGATTTGTTAAGAGGCTCAAGATGCTCACAGCACACACTAGCCATATTTTGGGTTGGTTCAGGGCTCATTTGCATATTGCAGCCTTCTGCAAAATCAGGATTGCAAGGACCAAAATCACAGTAATTGCTACCAAATGGTATATCGGGCAGTCCCTGTGCAGGCTACGCTTTATTGTAGTGTGGTTTGAGCGTCTGAACCAGGTCTTTATTACGGAAAACCTGGATTTTCTCACTTTTTAATTAAATAAAAGTCATTTTAAATAAAGTATAAAGACGCAAAACATCAATAAAACTGTGGGACAGTGACCCTTTATCTGTCCACTTCTATTGGCCAGTTTCTGTTGGTCTATTTCTACTTTCCACTGGTCAAATGTCTACATGTCCAGATACATTCTGCTTGCCCATTTCTTTCGGTTAACTTCTGTAGGCCAATTTCTATTGGTCTATTTCTAGTTGCCCATTTCTATTGGTCAGTTGTTTTTGGCCCATTTCTATTGGTCTATTTCTACTTGCCCATTTTTATTGATCAGTTGTTTTTGGCCCATTTCTATTGGTCTATTTCTACTTGCCCATTTCTGTTAGTCAGTTGTTTTTTGGCCCATTTCTATTGGTCTATTTCTACTTGCCCATTTCTATTGGTCAGTTGTTTTTGGCCCATTTCTATTGGTCTATTTCTACTTGCCCATTTCTGTTAGTCAGTTGTTTTTTGGCCCATTTCTATTGGTCAGTTGTTTTTGGCCTATTTCTATTGGTCTATTCCCCCTGGCCTTCTACAGCAGTATTAATACAGTGCCTGTATGTTGTCGTATCGTGTAGCTCTAACTGTAACGACCACATTGACAGGTGAGGTCACCTGAAGTGGCATTGGGGCTTTGATACAAGGGTCACTAAAGTGGTTCATCACCTTGTTGAGGCCCACCTGTGTGTACCTGATCAGGTAAAAGGGGGTGTTTCACTGTCCTGGAATTTCAACCTGTAGGCAGTCGACCTAATTCCTAATGCACTAATGCTGTTGTGTAATTCCACAAGCTCTGAGACACAGCCGGCACCACACACACTCACACACACTCACACACACGCTCTCACACGCTCACACACTCTCACATTTTTATACCTTCCCAGGACAAGGGGTCATACCTGTGTCCTATATATATAATACACTACATGTCCAAATGCATTTCTATTGGTCTTCTTCCATTTGCCCATTTCTATTGGTCTATTTCTACCTGCCTGTTTCTATTGGTCTGCTTCTATTGGCCAGTTTTTTGGGCCATTGCTATTGGTCTGTTTCTACTTTCCACTGGTCAAACATTTATTTGTAAATTTCTATCGTACTCTACAAATATTGGTCTACTTCTATTCGCCAATTTCTATTTGTCTATTTCTACTTTCCACTGGTCACACGTCTATTCGCAAATTTCTGTCATTCCCTTCATGTCCAGATGCATTCCACTTGCCCATTTCTATTGGTTTACTTCTGTTGGCCAATTTCTATTGGTCTATTTCTACTTGCCCATTTCTATTGGTCTATTCCACTGGCCCGTTTCTGCTGGTCCATTTCTTCTGGCCCATTGCTATTGGTCTATTTCTACTTCCCACTGGTCAAACGTCTGTTGTAAATTTCTATCACACCCTTCATGTCCAGATGCATTCTACTTGCCCATTTCTATTGGTCAGTTGTTTTTGGCCCATACAAAATACTCTTTTTATAAAGAAAGGTGCAGGTTTTCAGTCATTTAGCACAATACCGATCAAATATCATCACACTGCCTCTAAACAACACCAATAACACTGTGGGGCCAGTGGTCAACATCATCTACAAGCTTAGCTTTTCTATAGCCAAAGGTTCTCATTGGACCACATCACAAAACTGAGCAGCCAATCAATGTCCAGCAGCCAGTCAGCGAATACAGACGCTTAAAGTGACCGTATATCCCCCTCCCATCAGTCTGTCCATCTCTTACACTCTCTCTGTCTGTCTGTCTCTCTATGTCTCTCACCCACTCCGAGCTGCTCTGTTGCCTGCTGTACATTTATGGCTTTTTCAGCTGCTCTGCTGTTTCTTTTTTACAGAGCAGGCTAGCGAGCTGTCTGCTAGACAGGCTGAGGGGGGGAAAGGGCTTCTTTTGTATTTAAGGGCTTCCCCCAAGAAGAAAAAACTGAATGAAAGAAAATGGAGCAAATAATTTTCCCTGTCTGAGCCCCATTTCCTCACACTGGGAACATAACAGGCACTCGAGCGCTCGCTCTGTTCGCTTAATGCAGAAATAATCAGACGCACACGAGACCCCCGGAGCTCCTCTTTAGACGCTGACAAATAAATACACAGTTAGAAAGAGACTCTCTCGCTGGCCAGCAGTGTGTGTGTGTGTGTGTGTGTGTGTGTGTGAGAGAGAGAGAGTGAGTGAGAGAGTCTATGTTGGTATGCATATAATACATTAGGGGCATACTATTATTGTGCATAGATACTTATGCATACGTGTATGTAATACATATAGACACTATGGACAAAAGTATTGGGACATCTGCTCATTCACTGTTTCTTCTGAAATCAAGGGGATTAAAAGAGCTGATCCTGCTTTTGTTGGAGTAACTGCCTCTACTGTCCAGGGAAGAAGGATTTCTACTAGATTTTGGAGGAGGAGCATTGCTGTGAGGATTTGATTGCAAGAGCGTTAGTGAGGTCAGGATGTTGGATGATGATCACCACCCCACCCTATTCTAGACTGCCCAACTTACCCCATGCAAAGTATTAAATGGAGCTCCACCATCCATCATTCCAGAGAACACAGTTCCTCCACTGCTCCACAGCTCAATGCTGGGGGGGTTTTACACCCCTCTATAGCCCACACCTGACAGAGAGTCCTATTCTATTGGCAGTACTTCTTCTCTACAGGGACTAGACCAGCTGTGTGTGGTTGCATTTGCACATCTGTAACTGAATGTATTCATCAGTAGGGTGTCCACAAACTTTTGGACATACAGTATAGACTGTATATCACACACAGTCCATATAAATGAGGTCAGTCAGGTCAATGGCAGGTCAGATAGACAGACGCACATTACAGCGCAGTGTCCGGCGTCCACGTTACAGCTTGGCGAGGGTGAGTGGTGGGCACAGAAGGGCAGACAGGCGATCGCTATGGTTTCGCTCCTGTTTATCCCTCTAAACAGTGGTAAAGGCGGCGGTGCGGGCTGCTCTGCTGCTGCTGCTGCTGCTGCACATGTGTTTGACATTAGAGTGACACGCCGTCTCCTCTGGGAAGAGAGAGAGAGAGGGAGGGAGGGCGAACGAGCCACTTCCAAACATCTGGAGTAATGAGAAACATATCCAGCGAGGAGTGTGAGAGCGAGAGAGAAAAACACACAGCAAGCTCACACTCAAGCTCTCTCTCTCTCTCTCTTTCACCTCTATTTCCTTTCTCAGCTTTCTCTCTTACTCTCTGTCTGTGTCTCTCTCTCCAACCTAAACTCATATTAGTCCCTCAGGGTCTTCTTTGCTCTGTTAGTCACATAGTAACACACATTCACATGGAACCCGTCACACACACAGGGGTCTGTGGAAACACACATGA
>NC_132902.1:25106645-25196645 GCF_030463535.1 Salminus brasiliensis
CTGAGCTCAGAGCAGAGTGCAGAAAAGCCTCCAACTGACTCAGTAACTGCAGCAGAGCTCCAGACCTGCTGCTGCTGCTGGTAGAGCTTAGAGTAAAGGGGGACCAGCTCCATATTAATACAGCCTATGGGTTTAGAATGGGGGGTCATAAAAGCTCCTGTAGATGTCCCAATACTTTTGTCCATTTAGCGTATTTTGCTGGTTTAAAATTGTGCCAAATGTTGGTTTTTGACATTTACAAATGAAAACATCTGTCTAAACATCTGTCCAACATGTCAGGGGCACAAGGGGGGCTACGCAATATTCTGCAGGTGGTTTTAATGTTATGGCAGGTGTCTACACACACAGACACTCACTCACACAGCACTGCCAGTGGGAAGGTGGAAGAAGTGGCCCAGGTGACAGGAAGTGACATCACGACAAACAGGCAGAGTGACAGATGGAGGGCGTCTGCGGAGGTTGCTGTGGCCGCACTTGTTTTCTTCCAGTTGTCTTAGCGCCGGATCCAAGCCGATCCGTGTGTGTGTGTGTGTGTGTGTGTGTGTGTAATGAGCACTGTTTTGCTTGGCACACACTCCTCTTTGTTTGTCAGGATTCCGAAGGCGGGTCCTCGGAGGACCCCCCTTGCCTAATTCCCCAGCCGCCCCTCGCGCTGCCTGTATGCAATTAACAGAGTAATTAAAAGCTTGATGAGCTAATTGGTGTTGGGTGAAGCTGCAGGTGTTTTGATTGGGGAGCTTGTTTGTGGAAGTGCAGAGAGTAAACATGTTCCAATTGCCGCTAATTTTTGGCTTCGTTTTTTCCCCCGTAATTTAAGTAATATGGGCGTTGAGGGGAAAGCCAGGCCAAAGCTGCTCCTGCTTAAAGGGGAGATCCATCAGTTTCAGTGGTTGAGATGTAAACAGACAACCTAGAGTCAGTGAGAGTCAGCCAAGAGTCAATCAAAGTCAGCCAAGAGTCATTCAGAGTCAATTTGAGTCAGCCAAGAGTGAGTCAGAGTCAGTGAGAGTCAGCCAAGAGTGAGTCAGAGTCAGCCAAGAATCAGTCAGAGTCAATTTGAGTCAGCCAAGAGTGAGTCAGAGTCAATCAGAGTCAGCCAAGAGTCAATTAGAGTCAGCCTAGAGTCAGTGAGAGCCAGTCCGTGTCAATCAGAGTCAGCCAAGAGTCAATCAGAGTCAGCCTAGAGTTAGTGAGAGTCAGCCTAGAGTCAGTGAGAGTCAGTCAGTGTCAATCAGAGTCAGCCAAGAGTCAGTCAGAGTCAATTTAAGTCAGCCTAGAGTCAGTGAGAGTCAGCCAAGAGTCAATCAGAGTCAGCCAGAGTCAATTTGAGTCAACCAAGAGCCAGTCAGAGTGAGTCAGAGTCAATCAGAGTCAGCCAAGAGCCAGCCTGAGTCTTATGTGTGATGATGATGATGATGATGATGATGAAGGTAAAATAGTGGAGAATTATTCAGGCATTATTTGTTTTGCCACACAACACCCTGCATGTATCCCTCCACCCTTTTAATAGCTTACACTCCTAAACAGGAAACTTCTCAAAGCTCCGGTAAACCAGTGCCCCAGTCATCATCATCATCATCATCATCATCATCATCATCATCAGCTGTGAGGGACCTGTCTGCTGTCTTCTCCACAGCCTCCCATTCACTCTCTCTCTCTCTCTCTCTCTCTCTCTCTTTCTCTCTCTCTCTGTACTGCTGTCAGCTCTCGTGCAGTCCTGTTGGTCCCCAGGTGGTTGAGCTGTGTGTGTGTGTGTGTGTGTGTGTGTGTGTGTGTGTGTGTGTGTGTGTGTGTGTGTGTGAATAAATGAGCGAGAGAGGTATTGATGATCAGGTGTGTGTGTGTGTGTGTGTATGTGGCTTTACAGAAGGCTCTGAACGCTGAGCCTGAAGACACACACGACTGCACGCACCGTGAACACACTCCCCAGCCACACACACCGCTGTTACCGTCGGCAACAGGAGGAGAAATATATATATATATATATATATATAAAGACAGCAAAACAAATCCAACTGTCACAAGCAACAAGTTCGGCAACAACTTCAGAGTGTGTTTGCACAGGACTGTGTGTGTGTGTGTGTGTGTGTGTGTGTGTGTGTGTGCTGAGACCTCTGAACAGAATGCAGGTACAGTGCGATATACAGTGTTTTGCTCAAATTAGGACACTGACAAGTACACCAGTGTGTGTTTGGTGTGTGTGTGGACTGCATCTTTCCTGCAGAGTGGCCACAAACACAGTTTGTGTGTGTGTGTGTGTGTGTGTGTGTGTGTGTGTATGTGAATGCCCAGTGTAGTTCTAACACTCTCCAGATGGGCAGGTTATGGAGCTGTTCTTGGCGCGACTGTCCGCGGCCGAATGTCACAAATACTTTCCTTTATTTAGGAATGACTGGGCCCGGCTCCGGGGTGGGGGGTGGTGGGGAGGTTTAGGGTGCATGAAGGAGGGGGGGGGGGGGGGGGGGTGCGGGAGGGACACAACATCTGGATTTTATTTGAAGCTGCTGGGAAAATCAGAAAAGGAAGTTTTTTCTCTTGAGCTGTTTTCAGCAGAGGAGCAACCTAATATAGCACTGATGATTTTCCTACAGAGAACAGCTAGAGCATCTACACCAGAACCATCATGGCAGAGGCAGAGAGACAGAGGAAAAGAATGAGAGAGAGAGAGAGAGAGAGAGAGAGAGAGAGAGAGAGAGAGAGAGAGAGAGTGGATAGTAGAAAGGTACCTTCAGTTAAATTAAGCTGTTTTAACCTAGTAGCCGTTCTCCGCAGGCCCCCTAGTGGTCATTCCACTGATAGAACAGAAACATACTGGTTAAGTGTGTGTTAACTGGTGTACATCTGTTCCAGTAGTGCATGTCCACACTGCACACAGAAAAATAGACCAGTGTGTAGAATCCATCAGTAAAGCTTTCTGTGAGCTACCATGTTTTTACTGCTTTAGCTCTTGTTGGATGCGCTGGATTTTTTCCCAAAGCAGTGTGAGCTTATTTAGAGCTCAGTTTGGGTCTGTATTATTATTATAATTATTAATATTTCAGTGATGTGTGACTGATATTGCTAGAACAACCGGTACGTTTCATGTTACACCAGCAGAATGACCACTAGGGGGCCTGAGGGCTAAAAAGAGGCTAGGAAGTTACCCTCAAACAGAATAAGCTACTTCAGGCTTAATTCTCGCTACGGTGGCTCTAGAATATCCCACAAAGTTAGCGCTTTCTGAGATGCTACCACCTTTGCCCACTGTCCCAATCATGTCAGAATATTATGACCATTGCTGGTTTGGATCTCGGCCCAGGACGTCACATGAGTATGAATAAGCGAGCACACCAGTCAGTTGTAGCAGAGTGCAAAACGATCGTCATGAGCAAATTGAGCAACTTGACTGATGTCCAAAAGGGTGGTAGCAGGGTGGGAGTACTGAGACTGGACGTCTTGCGCGTTGAGAGCCTCCCAACGGCATAGCAGCGGTGCCCTACAGGCCATTTATGCCAGAGGGGAACAACGACTTTGCACGAGTGGTACAGAGCCATCCACTGACCACCTTCAGTCGCCTAATAAAGCCAAGGGTGGTTATTTTATATTAGTTAGGTGGTCATAATGTTCTGATAGGACTGTGCGAAAGAACATTGCATGCATTAATACACAGATCAGCCATATCATAATAGTGATCCGTCAAAATATTAGTTTATTTCCATGTCGATCAGTGGAATGGCCACTAGGGGGCTTCATCAAATCTTGACCTCAAGAAGCGATGTATCGCTACGCCTCCACCAGCGTCCCCTGCGCTGTGGAGCCTGGCTGAGTCTCCATGTCCTACTGTACTGTAGTCTGACATATGTGCGACTCTACATGACCCCTGCATACTTTCTCACACACATCTACACACATGGGCCTTCTCGGGCGCCCTCTCACTCTCTCACACACTCTCTTTCTCTCTCTCACACAGACATGTTCTCAGGGGTCTGTTCAACTTTTGATTAAAAAGGCATTTATTGTTATCTGGATGTTTGTTTTTGCTAAACATATTTGCTCAGCTGAAGACGGCCTGTCCAGGCTCACGGAGGTTCTGCAGTGTGTGTGTGTGTGTGTGTGTGTGTGTTGCTGATCTGTAACAGACAGAGACAGCTCTGAAGCAGCTGGAGAAAAGCTGTAGCTTTAGGAAGCAGCGTGGCGGCTGTCAGCTGCACAGACAAAGCTAAAAATGAGCCGCGTTAGCGAACGGTGCTAAGACCTGAGCTTCTGCGTAGGATGAAGACATCAGCGTTATTGAACGAACTCTGCAGCAGTTCATTAATCGATCAGCTAAGAGGTTTACTTCTTCTGAAGTTCTGCACTGGAGCTACACTAAAAGGACAAAAGTATTTGGACACCTGCTCAACCTTCTGAAACTAATGGCTTTAAAAAGAGCTGATCCTGCTTTTGTTGGAGTAACTGTCTCTACTGTCCAGGGAAGATTGTCCAGGCTTTTTTTTTATAGATTTTGGAGCATTGGGGCATTGCTGTGAGGATTTGATTGTATCCAGCAACAAGAGTGTTAGTGAGGTCAGGATGTTGGATGATGATGATCACCACCCCACCCTATCATCCCCAACTCTCCAACTTATCTCAGAAGTACTGGATGGAGCGCCACCATACATCACTCCAGAGAACACAGTTCCTCCACTGCTTCACAGCTTGGTGCTGGGGGTCTTTATACCCCTCTACTAGCCCACGCCTGGGATTAGGCAGCATGGAGCCGATAGAGTCATGATGTTTATCTGCTCCAGAGAGTCCTATTCTATTGGCAGTGTGTCTTTGCCTATAGGGACTGGACAAGCTGTGTGTGTGCATTTGCACATCTGTGTCAGCAAACTTAAATTAGCTGAATGCATTCATTAGAAGGGGCGTCCACAAACATTTGGACATACTGTGTGTATGGTACAGTTTTACAGTTTGTCTGGCCGTACGTGTCTGTGCAGCCAGAAAGAGCACCGGAGAGAGAGAGGATGTGGGAAGCAATGGAGGAGCAGAGGATGGATGGCTTTTTAGGGATCGGGAGGGGGTGAATGGATGGGTTTTCGGGGGGTGCCGGTGTCAGGGTACGGAGGGCCGGGGTCCTGCTGTTCTGATGTGCGGCGCTGTGTGTGTGTTTGTGTGGCATGATGGGGAGCAGATGTGGAAAGGCAGGCGGTCGGGCACGGTGCCAGAGCAGCTGGGAGAAATTAAAAACAACAGCATTCCTGGAGACTAGGGGAATTACAGAGAGAGAGAGAGGGAGGGAGGGAGAGCGAGGGAGAGCGAGGGAGGGAGAGGGGTGGAAGAGAGTCCATATGGAAAGATAGAGAGAGGAGAGAGAGAGAAAAGGAGAAAGAGGAGAGGCGAGGGAATCTTCCTTTGTGTGGTTAAAAGTTAAAAGCTGTTCAGGACGAGGGCGGCGTCTCATTAGTTAACGGTTAATTCAGAATTAGCGGTTAATTCACAATTACAGGAGGGTACACTATGCAAATGAGCCCTCCAACCAATCACAGTTCTTTTTACTGTGTGCTGCGATCCATCGGTGTGTGTATTTATGTTCAATTCAACCAGGCCTTAAAGGGGAAGTTCAGTGGGAAATCATATTAGCGTGATTTGATGTAGTTGATCAGCCAAGACATGTTTGGTATCCGATAAGTGCTTCTGTAGTATACAACAGGAGATGCTAGGCTAACATTGCTAAAAAAAACACTGGACTTGGATTGTCACCAATTTCATCTGTGAATATATCTGTTCACACAGTCAACAAATCTTGATTTATTGGCTTCAAAAGAAAATATAGTAATATGATATGGATCAAAGCAACCAAATGTGAACTATTTGGATTTGGAAATGAACACAGGCCAGGCTTTAAAAGGGGCAGTTCAGTGACCGGACCCCAGGTGCAGTCAATCAGCCAAGAGAGGTTTGAGTCTGATGAGTATTTCCTTAGTGTACAGCAGGAGATGCTAGGCTAACATTGCTAACAAACACTGAACTTAGATTGTCATCAATCTCATCTGAGTCAATACATGCCCAAATATTAATTCATATACTTTGAAAATACGGCATCTGATGTGTGCTGATTTCGTTTAAAATGGGGATGCTAGGCTAATGTTGCTAACAAACACTGGGCTTAGACTGTCACCAATTTCTTTTTTCTTAAATACTTGCCCAAATTTGAATTTATTAGCTTAAAAAAATTATCGAAAGTAAAAACAATAATAGAAAAAAAGATAATAATCAAAATGGATCAAAGTATTTCTGTCCTGCAACCATTTGTAAACTATTTGGCTCTAATAAATACAGGCCAGGCTTTAAAGGGGCAGTTCAGTGACAGATCAAATCAAATGAGCATGATCGATTACGGACCCTAGATGCAGCCAGGACAGGTTTGGTATCTGACAGATGCTTCTTTAGTTTAAAATGGGAGATGCTAGGCTTATGTTGCTAACAAACACTGGGCCTAGACTGTCTCTAATTGATAAATACACACCCAAATGCATATTTATTGGCTTTAGAAATCAATCAGAAAGCACCATAAACAAGCTAAATAATAATAATATGCAGTGGATACACATTGTTTATGTATTTATACTAAAACTGGGGACGTAACTCCAGACGGATGCTTTAATATTCAGCTCTGTGGAGAGGTTTATGGTTGTGTTTATAGGCTGTCATGTAGGCCAGACCATGTTCTAAACCATATCTGTGCCAAATAAATACACTGTTTAGGGCGTATGTTCACCATGATGAGACTGGTGACCCTCTAAGTCCAGTGTTTGTTAGCAAGGTTAGCCTACAGCCTCCCATTCTAATCTAAAGAAGCACACATCAGATATCAAACATGACTTGGCTGATCTGCTGCACGCTTGTTTAGCTTTGCACCGAACTGTTCCTTTAACCACCCCTCACTATTGCTGCTGTTCAATATCTGTGAGGCATATCATGATCACAATACTTGAACAGCAATATGATCGCAATGGCAGCATTCCTTCCCTCAGTACACAGTGAAACACACACCCAGCAGTCTGAATCCTGCATTTCTAGGCCTTGTCATTACAGGACGGTTTCTTCTTGTTTGTTGCTTTAGTGAAAGCACATGTCCGCCGAACCATAAAAGCCCCAGAAATAGCGGGTGAATTACAAACCCGAGTCTGTGCTCACGGCTCCGCTTCTGCAGCTGGTCGTGGCAAACATCGGACGCCGGGTTGTTTTTAGCCATCAAATAGCTCTGGGTTTCCTCCGTAGTGGCACAGACATGTGGGGAAGCGGCCGGTGGCGGTGTAACGTCATTACAGAGGAATTACACGCGCCTCTAGGAGGTCCATTAGAAACACATTGTATCCTGAGCAGATCTATTTGGCTTATTGAAATCTCAGTGTGACTCCTTTTTGGGAGTGTGTGTGTGTGCATGTGTTATGGCAGATCCAGCACAAGAATGTCCCCACTTTGTTGGTAAAACAGGTCAAATCTGTGCTTTGTAAATGCTAAAGGTTAGATTAGAGGTAATGGACATTATAGAACATTATAGGTACATATATGGGACATTATAGGTACTCCAAATATATATAAATATGACATGGGCAATGTTACAGTAAGCTACAGTAATGTGCATGCATGTTTTTAGGGGAGATCCAACACAAGAATGTCCCCACTTTGTTGGTAAAACAGGTCAAATCTGTGCTTCGTAAATGCTTATGGTTAGATTAGAGGTAATGGACATTATAGAACATTATAGGTACATATATGGGACATTATAGGTACTCCATCCATATAATGATACATAGGCAATGCTACAGTAAGCTATAGTAATGTGCATGCATGTTTTAGGGGAGCTCCAGCATAAAAATACAACAGGTACAATCAGTTAAGCTACGATTAAAATGTAGCTTTAAGGACAGATATGGGACATATTACTACATATAGGTGTTTTATATATATATATATGGGACATAACACATATATACATATATCATTGCATAGAGGCACTTTCATATATGGTGTGTGTGTGTGTTTGGTTGGGTCACTTCCTGTCTGGCTAATAGAATAAGTGGATGCATGTTTATGGGAAGCTGCAGCACACTGTAGTCAGATGTTAAGAGCAGTTTGATTGACAGCTCGGTCCAGATGTGCAGACTGTCTGGAGAAGGCGAGATGCTCAGCTGGACTGGTTCAGATTTCTTCCTCTTATTCACCCCTCCACCCACCCCCATCACCCCCCCCCCCCCAATCCACCCCCATCACCACCCCCACCCCCCAACATTGTCTCGTTCTCTCACGGTGAGCGTTTTCCTGTCCTTGGGCACAATAGGAGCACAGATGGTCACAGATGGGGGTTCGTACGTTGTGGACTTTTTAATGTATTAAGAGTAAAATCCAGAGCACTCTCTCTCACCCTCGCTCTCTCACCCTCGCTCTCTCCCTGTCTGCCATGTCCTTTAGCTGGTCAGATTAAACAGCTGTCTGTAATCCCACAGTGGAAGCAGACAGGGCCGGACATACTCCTATTTTTTTTCTCAGTCTTCTCCCACTCTTTCACGCTCTCTCTGTCCATCCTTCGGGAGACCTCTCGTCCAGGCCTCGGCTACCCCCAGAATCCTCTGGGAGAGTGAGCAGCAGTTGTCATGTGGAGATGGGGTGGGTGATGGGGTGGGGAGTGTTCTCCCTCAGGAGCAAATTAGGAGCTGTGATTAAGGGCTGTTTTTGGACACAGTGAGGGTCAAACAGACGACCAGGAGAGTGTGGAGAACTGACAAAAGTATTTGGACACCTGCTGATTCATTGTTTCTTCTGAAATCAAGGATTTTGTTGGAGTAACTGTCTCTACTGTCCAGGGAAGAAGACTTGCTACTAGATTTTGGAGAAGCATTGCTGTGAGGATTTGATTGCATACAGCGACAGGGGCAGTTTTAGTGAGGTCAGGATGTTGGATGATGATCATCACCCCACCTCATCATCCCCAACTCATCCCAAAAGTACTGGATGGCGCTCCACCATCATCATTCCAGAGAACACCGTTCTTCCACTGCTCCACAGCTCATTGCTGGGGGGCTTTAGACCCCTCTACTAGCCCACGCCTGGCATTAGGCAGCATGGTGCCAATAGGCTCATATTTATGTTTATCTGCTCCAGGGAGTCCTATTCTATTGGCAGTACTTTTCTACAGGAATTAGACTAAGCTGTGTGTGTGTGTGTGTATGTGTGTGTGCGTGTGTGTGTGTGTGTGTGTGTGTGTGTGTGTGTGTGTGTATGTGTGCATTTACACTTACAACGTAAATCTCTCTGAATAATTTGGTCTGATTATGAGGCAGTTTTACACCCTCATGAAGAACTCAGCTGGTGACATCAGTCCATGTGTGGCTCCAGTATCTGTGTGTGTGTGTGTGTGTGTGTGCGTGTGTGTGTGCAGTTGTTTGTCTGGTGGCTCAGTATGGGCCTGTACTGGGTGACTGATGGACAGAAGGGGCTGCTGGAGTCCAGGGCATTTCACTCTACCTGCCTACATTTGGCCATGACTCAGGGAACAGTCGCACACCACTACACACACACACACACACACACACACACACACACACACACACACTGGCGCACGGCTATTTTCGTCAGCAGGGGCATTAACACTAACACCTTGTTATGTTTATTGCCCTGGGGCACTGGTCAGGTTTTTAATGAACACACTGCTAACGGCTGTCATGGGCACCTTGACCCCCAGGGAAGAGTCCTGAGGAGCAAAGCAGGACAGCTTGACACCGTCCACCTCTCCAGTGGCCAGAGACCTTCTGATGATAACTGTTAAAATAAACAACATCATTCTCTACGAAAGATCATCACTGTCCAACCAAACACCACCATTCTCCATCACACACCACCCCTCTCCAACAAAGACAATTATCCACCAGCCACCGCCGCTCTCCAACAGACACCTCCATTCTCCAACAAATACCAATGGTCTCCAACAAACAGTGAACTTCTCCACAGAACACCATTTTTTTTACCAAACAGCACCATCCTTTAACCCCATGATTCTCCAACAAACACCACCCCTCTCCAACAGACACCACCATTCTCCAACAGACACCACCAGCCTCCATTACAGACCACCATTCTCCACCAAACACTATCATTGTCCAACAACGTCCACGGTTCTCCAACAGACACTATGTATCTCTACCAAACACCACAATTTCCCAGCACCACCATTCTTCACCAACCACCACCGTTCTCCAGCAAACACCAACATTCTCCAACAAAGACCATTGGTCTCCAGCAAACAGTGGACCATTCTCCATTACAGACCATCACTGTCCACTGTATGTGTTTCTGTATGTGTAAACCTACAAAGTGCAACTACATGTTAGGTACAATGGGTGTTTCTGATAAAAAGGCCAAGGAGTGTGCCTACAAGATGTTTTACACCAGTGAACTGGCAATACCATCACAGTCTAATATTTCATCAGTGGCATCTCCACCGTCCAAGCTCTCAGAGTAGCCAAGCAGTTAATCTGAACTGCCAGCACCCATAGAGTCCTCCAGGTTGGAGCAGAAAGCACACCCCACCTGCCCCCCACCCCCCAAACTGGGTCCAGTCTTTGTACCCTGTCACCCTGCTGCAGCTGTTGTCCCTGTAAGGTCGAGCACCAATTATCTGCCTGTTAGTGGTTTGGCTGTGACCCTGTGCGTTTGGTTATTTTTGCACTTGACAGTTCTACTGATAGGACAGCAGGGCTGTGAGCTGATGGAGGTGGTGGTGGTGGTGGTGGTGGGCTGGCGGGGGAGGGAGGGAGGGGGGGGTACTCCGAACATGGCCCCGGCAGCCGCAGCGTGTGAGTCTCTGTGTGTGTGTGTGTTTACGGGGGGCCTAGCTGACCCGGTGGAAGGTGACGGGCGAATGGAGCGGAGGCAACTGATCCACAGTGAGTGACTGGACTGAGACAAGAGGCGCCGGAGAGAGCCTGCTGCTCAACACATGCTCTCACACACACATGCACATGCACAAATAGACACACAAAAGCGCAATCAGACGCACACACAAGTATAATCACACACACTCGTAATCATGCTCGCTTCAGCACGTACAAGAACGTGCACCCTCAAACGTAGGAGAGAGCCGGGCATAGCCTTACACAGGGTAAAATGTAACATGGACGTTTATGTGGTCAAACAGGTTCAAGTAAAACATCTCTCGGGTTCCCATAGAAATGTCATCTGCCATTTTTTAAAGTAATCAGACAGATATTTCTCCAGATTCATCCATGTACCATAAAATCACTTAAGAAGCAGATCAGCAACTCACAGTGAGAGCTAGCCTGGCTAAAGTACAGCCTCCAAACATGGTGGAGGTAGTTTCATCAGCAACTCACAGTGAGAGCTAGCCAGGCTAAAGTACAGCCTCCAAACATGGTGGAGGTAGTTTCATCAGCAACTCACAGTGAGAGCTAGCCTGGCTAAAGTACAGCCTCCAAACATGGTGGAGGTAGTTTCATCAGCAACTCACAGTGAGAGCTAGCCTGGCTAAAGTACAGCCTCCAAACATGGTGGAGGTAGTTTCATCAGCAACTCACAGTGAGAGCTAGCCTGGCTAAAGTACAGCCTCCAAACATGGTGGAGGTAGTTTCATCAGCAACTCACAGTGAGAGCTAGAAAGTCTAAAGCACAGCCTTCAAACATGGTGGAGGTAGTTTCATCAGCAACTCTGTTGACTGCTGGAGCTCCAGACAAAACCTCTTGGACAAATCTGAGTGGCATTTCATCTATATCATCCATCATCAGTATCCGACCTCACTAATTTTCTCATGGCCGAATGCCATCAAATCCTCATAGCAATGTTCCAAAATCTAGTGTAGAGTAGAGTAGAGGCTGTTACTGCAGCAAAGGGGAAACAAACTGCCTGTTATTACCCTTGATTTCGAAAGCAGCTCTGGAGGAGAAGGTGTCTACAAACTTTTGGACATGTAGTGTGTATGGTAGATGTATGAAATATCGCCGAGAGAGAGAGAGAGAGAGAGAGAGAGAGAAAGAGAGAGAGAGAGAGAAAGAGAGAAAGAGAGACAAGCTGCTGTCGGGGTAGCTCTTAGATCTGCCTCCAGTTCCATCCTTTTGGAGTCCCCCCGCCACAGTGTGCACACACTGTTTATTCACACCACACACACACTCACACACACACACAGGATCTGTCCCTTGATGAGCTCTGATCGAGACGCCATCTGTGTAAATATTCCTCCTTTTATGAGTTTTAAACCGGCCTCCCTCTGGTGCTCCTCCGAGTGTGAGTGGTGTACAGTGACCGGGGCAGTCGCGCGTGTGTTAACTGGATTAATGCGCAGTCTGATGACAGAGTTTGGGAGAGATACTCTTTCAGTAACTGGACGGAGTGGTGATCGCTCCAGCAGATGGGTCTGGGAAAAAAGTGGTGGCACCTGACCAGTGCGAGCAAGGTGAACGAGGGAGCACTGCCTTCTTTGGCATTGGAGAAGACATGAGAAGGGAGGAGAGGGGTAAGGGAGAAAGGAAAAGGTAGAAAAGAAATGATGGTGGTAGAGGGTAGAGCTCTATGATGGTGGTAGAGCTCTATGATGGTGGTAGAGGGTAGAGCTCTATGATGGTGGTAGAGCTCTATGATGGTGGTAGAGGGTAGAGCTCTATGATGGTGGTAGAGCTCTATGATGGTGGTAGAGGGTAGAGCTCTATGATGGTGGTAGAGCTCTATGATGGTGGTAGAGGGTAGAGCTCTATGATGGTGGTAGAGCTCTATGATGGTGGTAGAGGGTAGAGCTCTATGATGGTGGTAGAGCTCTATGATGGTGGTAGAGGGTAGAGCTCTATGATGGTGGTAGAGCTCTATGATGGTGGTAGAGGGTAGAGCTCTATGATGGTGGTAGAGCTCTATGATGGTGGTAGAGCTCTATGATGGTGGTAGAGGGTAGAGCTCTATGATGGTGGTAGAGCTCTATGATGGTGGTAGAGGGTAGAGCTCTATGATGGTGGTAGAGCTCTATGATGGTGGTAGAGGGTAGAGCTCTATGATGGTGGTAGAGCTCTATGATGGTGGTAGAGGGTAGAGCTCTATGATGGTGGTAGAGCTCTATGATGGTGGTAGAGCTCTATGATGGTGGTAGAGGGTTGAGCTTTATGATGGTGGTAGAGCTCTATCATGGTGGTAGAGCTCTATGATGGTGGTAGAGCTCTATGATGGTGGTAGAGGGTAGAGCCCAATGATGGTGGTAGAGGATAGAGTTCTGTGATGGTGGTAGAGGGTAGAGCTCTGTGATGGTGGTAGAGGGTAAAGCTCAATGATGGTGGTAGAGCTCTATGATGGTGGTAGATGGTAGAGCACTATGATGGTGGTAGAGGATAGAGCTCTATGATGGTGGTAGATGGTAGAGCACTATGATGGTGGTAGAGGATAGAGCTCTATGATGGTGGTAGAGGGTAGAGCTCTAAGATGGTGGTAGAGGGTAGAGCTCTAAGATGGTGGTAGAGCTCTATAATGATGACAGAGCTCTATAATGATGGTAGAGCTCTTTGGTAGATCTCTATGATGTTAGTAGATGGTAGAGCTCTATAATGATAGTGAAGCTCTATGATGTTGGTAGATGGTAGAGCGCTATGATGTTAGAAGAGAGTAGAGCTCTATAATGATAGTGAAGCTCTATGATGTTGGTAGATGGTAGAGCGCTATGATGTTAGAAGAGAGTAGAGCTCTATAATGATGACAGAGCTCTATAATGATGGTAGAGCTCTTTGGTAGATCTCTATGATGTTAGAAGAGAGTAGAGCTCTATAATGATAGTGAAGCTCTATGATGTTGGTAGATGGTAGAGCTCTAAAATGACGGTAGAGGTCTGTAATGATGGAAGCGCTCTCTGATGTTAGTGGAGCTGTGATGAAGGTAAAGCTCTGTGATTGACAGCAGCAGATCCAGCTGCACTTGTCACTGACAGTCAAGCTCCTTTCCATCCGTAGGTCGGGGTTGGGGGTGGGTGTGAGGGGATGGGGGGGCAGTTGGGGGAAGACGGGGGGTGTGTGTGTCTGTGTGTGTGTGTGTGTGTGTGTGTGTAGGACACCGATGGGGATGTCAGAACTTGCAGGGGGCAGCGTTGGGGTCCCGTCAGCAGCAGCTGAGCGGGAGAACAGGTGGTACTGGATGTTTCCAACAGAAGGGTTACTGGATTTACTCCCAGAGCGCGAGCCCTGTACACACTGTGTGCATCTATCCTACCAGGACTGCACGGCTCTAAAGCTATCAAACACATTACGACTTGTGAATAGATGTCCATTAGAGCAATGGTGGACCAGGAGGACGCTGGCGTTCGTGTTCCTGTGTAAGCTGCTCAATGGAGGTAGGTGAAGGGATTTTTGCAGGACGCTTCGGGCTGAACTGTCCGTGCTTGGGTCCTGTAGGTGGTGGCACGTTATTGATCACGGGTGATCAGAGCAGGTTTGCAGGAGTCGTGCTGTGCTTGTCTGAGGGTGCTTGCTCTGTGTGTGTTTACTCCCGATGTGGGTTTTGCTGCAGATATGACCGTAGAAATGCTGCTGACCCTTCTGGTCAGGTTCATACTGAATTGCGCTAAACTCCTTGTCTCTCCTGTGTCTCTGTAGGTAGCGCTGAAACGAAGCTTGGAACAATGCCAGATTCACCAGCTGATGTCAAAACCCAGCCCAGGTCGACGCCGCCCACAATGCCACCTCCACCACCTGCCGTGAGCCAGGCAGCCAATCGCAACGCTTCATTCACACCCACCACCAGTAAGTGCGGTTTATTGAATGCCTGATTGAACTCCTGGAATTGCGTTAATTATTAATTATTGCATTTTTGAACAGTGCCAGTCAGAGCGCTGGGTTGTGGGTTCAATACCTGGGTTTGTTAAGTTGCCACTGTAGAGAACCCAAGGGCTGTAAACACACTCCCTGTCTTCAGCTGGACGCATGTGGGCATCCCTGCGTCGTCCAGTTGGATTTCTGCTATTAATAAATGCGGTAATTTTTTAAATAAATATATTTACATACAATCTGCTTGGATTTTGAGTTTTGGAGAGCCTGCTGTTGAGTATCTATATGTCGACCGTTGATCTGAGTTGAGCTGGTTTAAAAAGGGAACCCCCGAAACTGTAATAATGACATTGCATTGCGGACACCAACTATCTTCTGATTGGATAGACGCATTGTGCTGGTTGGATTAATTTGCATAAAGTTCGGCTCAACTTTTCAATCACATCCCCTTGAGTTGACACACCCGGCTCAGTATGCACCACATGGACATGTCTGATGGACATACACATTCAGTACTATGCAGATGTTTTAAGCCCCTACTCCCATAGTAGTGAGATCTTGTCGGTGAGCTAGTCTGAAGAACAGAGCTTGGTTCCTCCAGGTTTCTCCTGGACGCCCCCCAGTCCAGCCAGCACAGCGTGGAGGATGTGTTCAACTCCATCAGCAGCAGCAGCAGCAGCAGCAGCAGCTCACCTGATTTACCATCAATAAGCCCTGATTTACCACCAAACCAGGTGTTGATCTGAGGAGAACTCTAAATAATACTAGACTCCATGAGAGAGGAGAACTTTGGAGATGTTCTAATGATGAACACAGTGATGGAGAACCACCACCACCTTCTGTAGGAGTGTTATTATCAGCTTGTGTCAATCATAACTGTACCTTCAGGGGGTTGAATGTATGTGAACTAAATAGGTCTCACTTTGCTGTTTCAGCAACCTCACTCTGCAGAACACACACACACACACACTTACACATACACACACACAGTAATACAGTAATACCAGCACTGGGCCACTGTATTCATCCAAACTGCCCTTGAAGATAAGCATGAGTGTATGTCTAGGTATGTGTGTGTGTGTGTGTGTGTGTGTGTGTGTATTTTCATGCCATTGTCTGCCTGTGTGTGCTGAGTGCTGGCAGTGTGTGGTTTGTTTACTGGCCCCACTGAAGCATGGGGTATCTCTGCGCCGGGCACATCTCTCTACCCTATATAGCAATGGTAGGCTGTGTTGTTTCACCTGTTGTGCTTCTCCGCTCACCACTAAAAGCAGCGCACAAGTGCAGAGTCACATGGCCAAAGTCACATGTGTCCGGCCTGGAACGGAGAGATTAAAGGAGGGGGGAGAAATGAAAGAACCCGCGTTCCGCAACATGAATCCACACACACATACAGACACACACACACACACACGGTCACAGCAGTGCGAACATGCCATTGATCCAAGTGGCAAGTGGCTCCGAGTCTTGAGCTTATGCAAAACACACATGCTAACCCACTTACACACACACACACACACACACAGGAACACTAAGGCCATTGCTGTGTTCCAAATTAGAGACCCCTATTCACTAGTCCCTACATTGGAACTATGTAGTACATGGGTATAGGGATATATGGGCTTGCTCTTCACTCCGCTATACCTGTTGAGGTGAACTGTGGGGGTGTGTTATTTAAGAAATAAGCTGTTATTTCAGATATTGCTTAAAACAGGCTGTAGTTGTGTATATACCGCAAAAAAAGCAGTGTATAATGACTAGAAATTTCAGAAGCGGCCTAAATAGTCCACATCATAGTGCATAGGCCAAATACTGCATTATATACCACAGTAAATAAGGCATACTTTTCATACTTAGCCACAAACAGTGCACTGTAGTGTAAAGACCACAGTCTAGGACATAACCCCCAAAATTGCACCATATGTGAGCACAGCAGCCCTAAAATGTGCAATATATAGTGAATAAGCTCATATCTGGGACCTGTAGCCCAAAGTGTATTATGCATTATAAAGGAAATAGAGCATATTTCCATAGGCCGTGGTTTGGATATGGCCTAGAATTAAATACTGGATTATTTACAGTACTAAATAGGGCATACTGTCCCTTTGATTTGGCTCAGGATAGTGCACTGTATAGTGAATCAAACATAGTTACAGACATGGACAGAATAGTGCACTAGATAGTGAAAAAGACATCGTTTTAGACACAGCCTAAATGAATGCACTATGTAGTGAAACAGCCATTGCTAATTCACATAGCCAAAATAGTGCATAGGTTTCAAACACATGCCAAAATAATAAACTACATAGTGAATATGTTTTGGACACAGCCCAGAAAGGTGCACAATCCGGGATATAACCCCCAAAAGTGCACCATATGTGAGCACAGCAGCCCTAAAAAAAAAGTGCAATATATAGTGAATAAGCTCAGATCTGGGACCTGTAGCCCAAAGTGTATTATACATTATAAAGTAAATAGAGCATATATTTGGGAATGCGCAAAATAATGCAAAATATAGTGAATATGGCCTTATTTAAGACATCCAAAAAGTGTGATTATATAGTGAACATGGTGTAGTTTTGATCATAGCCCCAAAAGCTGCATGATATGGTAATCGACCCATATGTCTTCCCATACATAGGCTGTAGTTTGTACATAGTATCAAATGCTGCATTATATACAGTGGTAGTTGTGGCATACTTTTTACTTTTTACACAAAAAAGTGAACTAAATAGTGCATAGGACATAGTTGTGTGTGTCTTGCCGTAGTCTGGTACATAGCCCAAAAATATTATATATTATTGAGATATTGGAGTGAAAGCTTGGGAATGATGCACTTTATAGTGAATAGGGCATTGTTTCAAAAAGCCTAAAACAGACACAGCCCAAAATCAGGGACTATTGAGTGGATGTAGCCTAGAATTACATACTGGATTATGTACAGTAGTAAATAGGGCGTACTTTTCCTTAGATTTAACCCAGGATAGTGGATTGTGTAGGAAATCAAACATAGTTCTAGACATAGACAGAATAGTGCACTAGATAGTGAGAAAGACATTGTTTTAGGCACAGCCTAAATGAACGCAATATAGGATGAGTAGGTTTGGACACAGCCCAAATCAATGCACTATATAGTGCATAGGTTTTAAACACATCCCAAAATAAGGAACTGCATAGTGAATATGTTAATATGTACAGTATTAAATAGGGCATAATTTTCCTTAGATTTAGATTCCTTAAATAGACAGAATAGTGCACTAGATAGTCAGCCCAAAGCAGTGCACTTTATAGTGAATCAGCTGTAGCTTTGGACAGAGCCCCAAACACTGCATTACTGTATATAGTCAATAGAGAAATATATACAATATATGTTTAGCCCCTAAAAGGTTGCTTCAAACATCACTTGGACCCTAAATAATTATATTCTAAATAGGGCATGATTACAGACATGGCTCCAGAGGGTGCATGAAATAGTAAGTCTGGCATAGCTTTCCAAACAGGTCTAAACAGCGTAATATGCAGTGAATAATGAACTACAGGCAGTTCTAGACCCCTAGTGGATGGTTTGGCACATAGATCAAATTGCATCATATAGTAAATACAGCATGGCTTTGCGAAAAAGACACAAACAGTGTAATAATATAGATATAATATAATATAATAATACAGAAGCCATAGATTTAGGCTTCTATCAGCCATGATGTTTGTTTTTCAGCTCTAGTAACGTAAGATGGGAGTGTTTTCTTGCTGCGATGGAGAGCTGAGGGACGGGACGGGACGGAGGGGTAACGAAAGGAGGGCAGCAGGGCTTGATGGAGGTGGAAGGGCTTCTGCATTCTAGACCTAAAGCTGCAAATCTGCTCTCAGCTGGTGGACATGTGTGCAGGCCCGATTTAGCCGCACACCTGCTGGAGGAAGACGAGTAACTCTGGCCGCCGAGCTATTTTAAACCCCTCTTTAACAAGTTCCTCTTATAGTTGTGTCCTAGTGAGCGAGTGGGCAAGTGACAGAGAGTGACAGACCAGCTGGGCGAAGTGTGTGTGTGTGTGTTCTCACTGAGGCGGCTATGAGGCAATAGTTCGGCCAAAAGTCAAATTACAAGGCATGATTGGTGCTTCTTTAGTTTTGCGCTGGAGCTCCCAGGCTAACAGACAGACTTGTGTATGTGGTCTCTGACACTGGACACACACTGTTCCCACCATGTCGAGGGACAAATTGTGTAAGTTGTCGAGGGACAATTGTGTAAGTGCTGCTGTAACAGTGAGGAAGAGGAGGATGGAGAAGGCCTTGACCCACTGTAACCGTGCATGTTTGTGTATGTGTGTGTCCACAGTGTTGAACGGCAGCAGTCACTCCCCTACAGCGCTGAATGGAGCTCCCTCCACCCCGAATGGTTTCAGTAACGGCCCGGCCAGCTCTTCCACCGGCTCTCTGCCCACCCAGCAGCTGCCCCCGGCCTGTGGAGCTCGGCAGCTCTGCAAACTCAAGCGCTTCCTGACCACGCTGCAGCAGTTCGGCAACGACATCTCACCTGAAATCGGAGAGCGTGTCCGCAGCCTGGTGCTCGGCCTGGTGGTGAGTATCTCACCGGATTCCTACTGAGACTGTCTGGACAGACAGACGGACAGACAGATAGATAGACATACAGACGGATAGCTAGACAGACAGATAGACAGACAGATAGATAGACATACAGACGGATAGATAGATAAACAGACAGATAGACAGACAGATAGATAGACCGACAGACAGACAGATAGATAGATAGACAGACAGACAGACAGACAGATGGATAGATAGACAGACAGACAGACAGACGGATAGATAGACAGACAGACAGACAGACAGACGGATAGATAGACATACAGACAGATAGACAGACATACAGACGGATAGATAGACAGACATACAGATGGATAGATAGACAGATGGACAGACAGACAGATAGATAGACAGACAGATGGATAGATAGATAGATAGAATGGACAGGAATGCAGTTAGATAGACTAATAAATAGACAGGCAGACAGACAAAAGGTTGACAGGCGTACAGACGGATGGACTGATGGACAGGTGGGCAGGACAAGTAGGGTGGGTGGGCAGGGTAGGTGGATGGACAGAAGGACAATAAGACAGGTAGATAGATAGACATGTATGTTTTATGTTGCATAGTAACAACTCTCTCTCTCTCTCTCTCTCTGTCTCTCTCTCTCTGTCTCTCTCTCTCTCTCTCTCTGTCTCTCTCTCTCTCTCTGTCTCTGTCTCTCTCTCTCTCTCTCTCTCTTTGTCTCTCTCTCTTTCTGTCTCTCTCTCTGTCTCTCTCTCTCTCTCTCTCTCTCACTTTGTCTCTCTCTCTCTCTGTCTCTCTCTCTCTCTCTCTCTCTCTCACTTTGTCTCTCTCTCTGTCTCTCTCTCTCTCTCTCTCTCTCTCTCTCTGTCTCTCTCTCTCTCTCTCTTTGTCTCTCTCTCTTTCTGTCGCTCTCTCTGTCTCTCTCTCTCTCTCTCTCTCTCTCTCACTTTGTCTCTCTCTCTCTGTCTCTCTCTCGTCTCTCTCTCTCTCTCTGTCTCTCTCCATCAGAACTCCACTCTCACTATAGAAGAATTCCACTCCAAACTCCAGGAGGCCACTAACTTCCCTCTGCGACCCTTCGTCATTCCGTTCCTCAAGGTGAGAGCACCCCCCCCCCAAACACACACACACACACACACACACAGCTAAACACTGATGATTCGATCCACATGTTATTGATGATGCACAATCTAATCAAGTCAATCCGCTGCAGCGCTTCAGTAAACTGGCTGTGTTTTGGCTCCGGCTAAACCGGACCTACACCGGGCTCTCCGTCCAGCTCTGCGGGTGTGTACCGAAAACACGGCTCGCTGCGGTGCGGCGCGGCTGAAGCGTGCTACGCTGGTGGAGAAGTGGCATATGTCCCTCTGTACTAAAGCCTGGCTGTGTGTGTGTGTGTGTGTGTGTGTCTGTATAGAGTCGCTCCTTATGGCACACCATATGGGGCTGAGGGGTAGACTTTGAAAGAGACAGGCAGAGTGACGAACAAAAGGAAGGTAGATGGATGACGGCCAGAATCAATTCAAACACACACACACACACACACACACACACACGTATACTTGATGCACACATTCACTTGATGCACGCACTCTCTTAGTTGCCCACACCGTATTCCCCTGACTGGGATAACATGCAATTCCCACATCATTGTGAGTGTGTGTGAGTGTGTGTGATTGAAGTCCAGTTGATAAAGCCCCCTGAGTAGGCCAGACTGTGCTGTGCCTGCGCTCTGATGATCCAGCCTCTCCATATGGCCCTCATTTGCGATTCATTAAAACTGGCAAACTTGTGTTTACCCCGAGCGGAGCAGAGTGGAGCCGAGTGGCCAAAAGAAGATTTTACTGACAGATGTTAAAGCCGCCTGCTTTCTGCTGCAGACGGCGACTTTAGCCCAATCATAGTGTGTCCTCAAGCGCTGTGCACACACACACACACACACACATATGCCAACTGCACACAATCACACTCATATATATGTATACAGGGCTTATATATGTTATTCCTATCGTGTATCTCCACTTTTGCTATTTGCTATAACTGCCAGAGAAAAGTGAATACATAGTTGGACAAAAGTATTGGGACTCCTCCACATTACACCTACAAGAGCTGACACTTCTGAATGACACTCCATTCTAAACCCATAAGCATTAATAAAATATGGAGCTGGTCCCCCTTTACTCTAAGCTCTACCAGCAGCAGCAGCAGGTCTGGAGCTCTGCTGCAGTTACTGAGTCAGTTGGAGGCTTTTCTGCACTCTGCTCTGAGCTCAGCACTCGGCCCTGACCCCGCTCTGTAACTTTACGTGGTCTGACAGACACTCGGTGGCTGAGCTGCTCTCTGTGAGCTGTTCCTCCTAAACTCTTCCACTGTTCAATAATAACACCACTCACAGCTGATGGAGGAAGATCTAGGAGGGAAGGTCACAAATGTTGTTTGTGCAGCGGTGTCTCCTATTACATACAGAACCACGCTGGAGTTCAGTGAGCTCTTCAGAACCTCCCGTTCTTTCACTGATGTGTGGAAGAAAGGCAGACTGCAGGGCTAGGGGCTTGATTTTATACTCCTGTGGCTGAATGGGCCTGAATCAAACACCTGAATTCAATGATTAAGAGCAGCGTCCCAATACTTTTGTCTATTTGATGTCCATTTGGAAAAGCAACAATAATAAATACTAATACTCTCTCTCTCTCTCTCTCTCTCTCTCTCTCTCACTGTGTGTGTGTGTCAGGCTAACCTGCCTCTGCTGCAGAGGGAGTTGTTACACTGTGCTCGGATGGCTAAGCAGACTCCAGCGCAGTATTTAGCTCAGCACGAGCAGCTGCTGCTGGACGCTAACGCTAGCTCCCCTCTCGACTCTTCTGAAATACTGCTGGAGCTCAACGAACACGGCAAGAGACGCACTCCTGACAGGTAACCCCCCTACACACACACACACACACACAGACGCTCATATATATATATATATAGCTGTGGACGCAGTCTCGGCCACACATAAATATGTAAACATACATAAAGCCAAAGGTACACACACTGGAATGCATGTCAACACAGACTCTCTCACACACACACACTCACACACACACTTACACACGGCCATAGATACACACAGGCATGCAGGCATTGAGTGTGTGTGCTCATTTTAATGTAAATACGTCTGAACATAAATATCTGTACAGTCAAGCAAAGAGTGAAAATGCAGACACACACACACACACACACACACACACACACACTCACACACTCTAAAGCTGAGTTATGGGATGGGTGCTGGAAAGGTTAGGTATGAGGGTGTGAGTGAATAAACGACTGTGAGAGAGAGAGAGAGAGTGTGGGGTACCAAGAGTGAGAAAGTGAGTCAGTGAGTGAGTGAGAGAGTCAACGGACTCACTGTTTCTCTCTCTCTCTCGCTCGCATTCTCTCTCTCGCACGCGCACTCTCTCTCCTATGAGCTGCCCATATGTCAGGGATGTGTCCAGATGGTGATCCTCTGAACCCCTGCCTGAGATGATCCTGAGGGGGAGGGAGAGACAGAGAGAGATAGAGAGATAGAGAGACAGAGACAGAGAGAGAGAGAGAGGGAGAGAGGGAGGGAGAATGGTGGAGCAGGCGATTCCTCTGTAATCCACACACCTCCGGCCCCGGGCCGAGAGCTTGCAGTGGCATGGCGGCTGCTCCAGCTGCTGCTTTGATTTGTGGGAAATCTGACTGCAGTGACGGAGAGACGTTGCGGTGCACAGTCAGACAGACAGACAGACAGACAGACGCGTTACAGACAGGGTGTAACTGTTTGAGGAGTAACCTCACCTAACCCTTCATCAGCCAGGACACTGGAGCTCCGAGGCTTATGGGAATAAATGAAGCCGTCCCATATCTATATGTTGTAATGATATGTCCCATATCCCTTTATGTAATAATAATTTGCACCATATGTATTTAATAAATGTAAATAAATTAATATAATCATTATACATATAGCTTTGTATATATACGTACCTATATGTATTAATAAATTAATAAATATATTACACTATATATATAGGTACCCATATAAAATAATAATAAACCCCATGTATTTTATACATTATTCCCCTATATGTATTTATATATTATTTAATATATATATTCCAGTGGCGTGTATTTATGTGTACATATGTGCAGTAATAATATGGCCATATATATATAAATAATATAATATGTAATACTATGTGTTAAAAAATTATATATATATATATATATATATATATATATATATATATATATATAGCATAGTCAAAAAATATGTGTGGTAATAATAAACAATTATATATATATATATATATATATATATATATATATATATATATATATATATATATTATATTTTTTTAATACATAGTATTATGTATTATTTATATTTATATATATATGGCCATATTATTACTGCATATATGTACACATAAATACATGCCACTGGAATATATATATATAAAAACTTCTGTGCATACCTATATGTAATCATTTGCAGATATTAGGCTTTACTGCAAATTTGGGACGTTGTTTGTCCTGTAAGTGAATGAAGTGGTGTGTATGTGTGGTTTTGCTGTGGTCTGAGCAGTGACGGAGGGAGGAGGGAGGGAGGGGGGAGGAAGATTTACCTCGGGATGCCTGGCCGCTGCACTGAAGCTAAACAGATTAATATCAACACTGGAGCACAGGCCGGCCAGATGGCTCACACACACACCAGTGTCACCGAACATCTGCCAGAGAGCGCTCACACACAGCGCAGCTCAGCAGCTCTGACCTCAGAGAGAGAGAGAGAGAGAGAGAGGGAGAGAGAGAGAGAGAGCGAGAGAGAGAAAGAGAGAGAGATAGAGAGAGAGAAAGAGAGAGAGAGAGAGAGTGAGCATGAGTAAGAAAGAGCGAGACAGTGAAACAGATGAGAGGGAAAGAGAGGGAGAGAGCAAGACGGGGAGGGCGGGAGATTAAGGGTTGGATGTTCCTGCATAGACGGGCTGGTGGGTGGGTCTGCATATGGCACACAGCTGGACTCAGCGGTTGTAGGAGGGCGGAGTGGAGCGAAATAGAGAAAAACAGACACCGAGAGACGCATCAGTGTCTGAAATGCAGCAGCGTGTTTTCCTGCTCTGCTTTGCTTTACCCTTAATGAGTACCATACGTGCTGGGACAGATCTCCAGTGTTGTGCTTATTTTGCTGTGTGTTGTGATTGTGAGACCTTCCATTATATTAACACTGTGTTATACTGGTCAGGCAACGGCCCCATTCACACCTAGCATTACTGAACATAGGACATATACACTAGATGTCCCAAATGTGTGTCCCATCCATTGCTTATACAGATTAACCTATTGGCACCATGCTGCCTTATAATGCCAGGCATGGGCTAGAGGGGTATAAAGACCTCCAGCATTGAGCTGTGGAGCAGTGGAGGAACTGTGCTCTCTGGAATGATGGTGGTGGAGCTCCATCCAGTTCTTTTGGGATGAGTTACGGATGATGAGGTGGGGTGGTGATCATCATCCAACATCCTTACCTCACTAAAGCTCTTGTCACTGAATGCAATCAAATCCTCACAGCAATGCTCCTCCTCCAAAATCTAGTAGAAAGTCTTCCTCTCTGGACAGTAGAGACAGTCACACCAACAAAAGTAGGATCAACTCTTTAATACCCTTGATTTCAGAAAAAAAAATGATGATTGAGCAAGTGTCCCAATACTTTTGTCAATATAGTGTAGGACTCCCTTGTCCTTATATTTCGACATGTGTCTGCCCCCATCAGGACCAAAGACGCATCAGCTGAAAGGGACGGCCTGCACGCGGAGCATCTGGCCAAGCGGCCGTGTACGGTCAGCCCCAGCCAGCGCTTCAGCCCCAGCAGCGGCCTGGCCGCCCACGCGCCCCCCAACGGCCTGCCCACGCACCCCCCCAATGGCCTGCACCCAAACCCACCCGCCCCACAGCAGTACCGGCTGGAGGACATGGCCCTGGCTCATCACTACAGAGACGCATACCGGCACGCGGAGCACAGGGAGGCCCGAGAGCGCCACCGCCAGACAGGTTCGAAATTTCGAAAAAAAATGTCAGAGCGCGGCCACAGGAGGGCGCTGCTGCAGTGTGTTTTAGTTTAGGCCTAAGTCTAAACTCAAACTCGTCTTTAAAGCTTGGTATGAGACTGGTAGGGACTGGAGACCCACTCTGCCCAGTAGTTTTGGAAATGAGATGAAAAGATGGTGACCAGTGATTCACCAGACTGTACGAGGTGTGTTTACTTAATCATGAACATGGCTGTGTGTGTGTGTGTGTGTGTGTGTGTGTGTGTGTGTGTGTGTGTGTGTGTGTGATGCAGCTGTGCACGGGGCACGTCAGGAGGAGGTGATCGATCACCGGCTGACTGACCGCGAGTGGGCCGAGGAGTGGAAGCACCTGGATAACGTATGTCCACCTTTCAGTTCACCTTTCTCCACCTGTGCATCGAGTTATTCTGGGAAGGGCTGCTGGGTGTGTGTGTGGAGAGATAGAGGGATACTGAGGAGAGATAGTGAGGAGAGAGTGAGATAGAGGGATACTGAGGAGAGATAGTGAGGAGAGAGTGAGATAGAGGGATACTGAGGAGAGATAGTGAGGAGAGAGTGAGATAGAGGGATACTCAAGAGATAGTGAGAAGAGAGTGAGATAGAGGAATACTGAGGAGAGATATAGTGAGAAGAGAGTGAGATAGAGGAATACTGAGGAGAGATATAGTGAGAAGAGAGTGAGATAGAGGAATACTGAGGAGAGATATAGTGAGAAGAGAGAGAGATAGAGGGATACTGAGAAGAGATAGTGAGGAGAGAGTGAGATAGATGGATACTGAGGAGAGATAGTAAGAAGAGAGAAAGATAGAGGGATACTGAGAAGAGATAGTGAGAAGAGAGAGAGATAGAGGAATACTGAGGAGAGATATAGTGAGAAGAGAGTGAGATAGAGGAATACTGAGGAGAGATATAGTGAGAAGAGAGTGAGATAGAGGAATACTGAGGAGAGATATAGTGAGAAGAGAGTGAGATAGAGGAATACTGAGGAGAGATATAGTGAGAAGAGAGTGAGATAGAGGAATACTGATGAGAGATATAGTGAGAAGAGAGAGAGAGAGTGAGGGATACTGAGGAGAGATATAGTGAGAAGAGAGTGAGATAGAGGAATACTGATGAGAGATATAGTGAGAAGAGAGAGAGAGAGTGAGGGATACTGAGGAGAGATATAGTGAGAAGAGAGAGAGAGAGTGAGGGATACTGAGGAGAGATATAGTGAGAAGAGAGTGAGATAGAGGAATACTGAGGAGAGATATAGTGAGAAGAGAGTGAGATAGAGGAATACTGAGGAGAGATATAGTGAGAAGAGAGTGAGATAGATGGATACTGAGGAGAGATATAGTGAGAAGAGAGTGAGATAGAGGAATACTGAGGAGAGATATAGTGAGAAGAGAGTGAGATAGATGGATACTGAGGAGAGATATAGTGAGAAGAGAGTGAGATAGAGGAATACTGATGAGAGATATAGTGAGAAGAGAGTGAGATAGAGGAATACTGATGAGAGATATAGTGAGAAGAGAGAGAGAGAGTGAGGGATACTGAGGAGAGATATAGTGAGAAGAGTGAGAGAGAGTGAGGGATACTGAGGAGAGATATAGTGAGAAGAGAGTGAGATAGAGGAATACTGAGGAGAGATATAGTGAGAAGAGAGTGAGATAGATGGATACTGATGAGAGATATAGTGAGAAGAGAGTGAGATAGAGGAATACTGATGAGAGATATAGTGAGAAGAGAGAGAGAGGGGGATACTGAGGAGAGATATAGTGAGAAGAGAGTGAGATAGAGGAATACTGAGGAGAGATATAGTGAGAAGAGAGTGAGATAGAGGAATACTGAGGAGAGATATAGTGAGAAGAGAGTGAGATAGAGGAATACTGAGGAGAGATATAGTGAGAAGAGAGAGAGAGGGGGATACTGAGGAGAGATATAGTGAGGTAAGAGTGAGATAAAGTGAGGAGAGAGAGAAGCTGAGGTGTGAACTAACTAATAATGAGTAATAATTGTGAATCAATAATTTCTGTTAATTATTTATAATAAATGTAAAATTAATAAACGCTATTGGAGCGTCTTACTGTCCTTAAAATCATAAAATCATCTCAAATATATAGTTTACAATACTGAACTTCACACTGTCCCAGTCTGCTGAGGGTCTTCACTGGTAACACACAACCCTGCAGCACCTCACACACACACACACACACACACACACACACACTCTCACATACACACTCACACACAGCGCAAAGTAAAAAAGGGGCACAGATGGAGTGAAGGACCCAGTGGAGAGATCCAGCTGGGCTCTGCAGCTGAGAGAGAGACCGGCCTGAGCTGGACCACAGCCAAACTACACACACACACTCACACACACACACACCACTGATATAAATATAACACACATACACACACATTCACTCACAGAGAGAGAGAGAGAGAGAGAGAGAGAGAGAGAGAGAGAGAGAGGCAGAAAGATCGAAGCCGAGAGAGAGTAAGAAGACAGAGCACAAGGAAAGAGAGAAAGTACGGAGAGTAAGGAAGAGAGAGAGCAAGAAGAGAGTAAGGAGAGAGAGAGGCAGAGAGAGAGTAAGGAGAGAGAGGCAGAGAGAGGGAGCGAGAAGAGAGAGCAAGGAGAGAGTAAGGAGGGAGAGAGGTAGAGAGAGAGTAAGGAGAGAGAGAGTAAGGAGAGAGAGGCAGAGAGAGGGAGCAAGAAGAGAGAGCAAGGAGAGAGTAAGGAGGGAGAGAGGTAGAGAGAGAGTAAGGAGAGAGAGAGTAAGGAGGGAGAGAGGCAGAGAGAGAGCGAGAAGAGAGAGAGTAAGGAGGGAGAGAGGCAGAGAGAGAGCGAGAAGAGAGAGAGAGGCAGAGAGAGAGAAAGGAGAGAGAGAGAAAGGAGAGAATAAGGAGGGAGAGAGGCAGAGAGAGAGCGAGAAGAGAGAGAGGCAGACAGAGAGTAAGGTGTAAGAAGTAAGGAGAAACAGAGAGGCAGAGAAGGAGAGAGCGCGAGAGAGATGGTAGAGGGAGGTGTAGTATAAATAGGTTTGGTGTGTGCCATTGCCGTTACATCTGTTTCAGTGCTAGTGTTGCTGCTTTGTGCTGCTTATCCATTCGAGCGCTCACAGCACTACTGGCATTGTTACACACACACACACCCATACACACACACACACACACACACACACACACATACAAATACACAAGTGCACACACAATCACACAATCACACACACATTGGAACAGATGCACACGTCCTGCAAAGCACTTAGGGTCACACCTGGACAGCTCTAATGGGTTTAGCAAACACTGCAGCGCTCCCAGCTAAAAGCTTCATACCTCTGCTGCTAACACACACACACACACACACACACACACACACACTCTCTAAATACAGCTTCAGGTTTTTACTCGACTCAGACACAGGTGCCATCCTGATACACAACACACCCCTCTCTCTCCCTCTCTCTCTCCTCTCTCTCACACAACTCGATCACCCTGCTGGTCAGGTGCAGCCTTTCCTTCAATAACAGCTCCTCTCTCTCTCTCTCTCTCTCTCTCTCTCTCTCTCTCTCTCTCTCTCTCTCCCCCTCTCTCTCCCTCTCACTCTCTCTCTCCCCCTCTCTCAGTTGTTGAACTGTATTATGGACATGGTGGAGAAGACGCGGCGCTCGCTGACCGTCCTGCGACGTTGTCAGGAGGCAGACCGTGAGGAGATGAACCACTGGATCCGTCGCTATAGCGATGTGGAGGATATGAAAAAAGGTGGGGGCTCCGCCCAGCGGCCGCTCCATCATCAACACAAGCCTTCATCCCCCCCCAACAGCACTAACGGCAGCGAGCCGCAGCACATAGGTACACACCGTGCTGCAGAACAAGCAGATGGACGGCTCTCTCACACATACACACACACACACACACACACACACACATACACACACACCACCTGCTTCTTCAGGACTCCACCTCCTTATTGTCTGTTAATAACTTACCATTTAATCCATTACTGAGCTGAGAAGAATCACACGTGTTGAACTATCTTTTATGTTACAGAGATGTAAACAGTCATTTTGAGCCATTCAGACTCATTCTGACTCAATTAGACTCCTGCAGACTCATTCAGACTCAATTAGACTCCTACAGACTCATTCAGAGTCATTTAGACCTGTTCAAACTCATTTAGACTTGTTATGACTCATTCAGACTTGTTCTGACTCAATTAGACTCATGCAGACTCATTCTGAGTCATTTGAACCTGTGCAGAGTCGTTTAGACTTGTTCTGACTCAATTAGACTCCTGCAGACTCCTGCAGACTGATTCAGACTCATTTAGACTTGTTCTGACTCAATTAGAGTCCTGCAGACTCATTCTGACTCAATCAGAGTCATTTAGACCTGTTCAGACACCTGCATACTCATTCGGACTCAATCAGAGTCATTTAGACCTGTTCAGACTCCTGCAGACTCATTCGGACTCAATCAGAGTCATTTAGACCTGTTCAGACTCCTGCAGACTCATTTAGACTCAACCAGAGTCGTTTAGACTTGTTCTGACTCAATTAGACTTGTGCAGACTCATTCAGACTCAATCAGAGTCATTTAGACCTGTACAGACTCATTCGGACTCAATCAGAGTCATTTAGACCTGTTCAGACACCTGCAGACTCATTCAGACTCAATCAGAGTCATTTAGACCTGTACAGACTCATTCGGACTCAATCAGAGTCATTTAGACCTGTTCAGACACCTGCAGACTCATTCAGACTCAATCAGAGTCATTTAGACCTGTTCAGACTCATTCAGACTCAATCAGAGTCATTTAGACCTGTTCAGACACCTGCAGACTCGTTCTGACTCGTTCAGAGTTGGGGTTGGTATGGTTCTCCGATGGCTCCAGGAACCTCCCGTGTAGCACCTGTAAAGAACACAGGGTTAATTCAACACTGGTGATTCAGTTGTGTGTAATTGTATCTGTATAGGATGCATCCATTTCTTCTCACACTCTTTCTCTCACACACACACACATACACTCTCTCACATACACACACACTAACACACACTCAAGTTCACACACTCAGTTGAAGTGACTTTCTCACACTCTTTGTGGCAGATATACACAGAGACTTTCTGCCCCGGCCGCCATCTGGGTACCTGCCCGAAGAGATCTGGAGGAAAGCAGGTACGAGTCACTCACCTACGCACATACACATGCATACACACACACACACACACACACACACATACAAATATACATATACCACAATATATATATATATATATATATATATAAATATATACACTGGATAGGGCCAAAATGCTGCCCATGTGTCCCAGCTATGAAAGACAACTGCAGTTAAAAGTAGGGCCTGACCGATATGCCGTTCGGCCAATACTCATGACCAGCGGTTTTATCAGTAACATGGTCTCTTGTTGGGGTGGGCCATCGGCGAAAAGTCACCCCCTGTTTCACCCTATAAATCTGTAAAGTAAGTAAAGTTCAGCCAGAGCGAAGAGAATCGAAATCTGCTGTTTATTTGAGATTAAGAAATCATATAAGATATATGACAATTATATAAGTCAATCAGACCATATCAATATATCATATACTGTATATATATATATATATACATTCACATTTTCCAACATAAAATATACAATAAAATACAATGTATACATTTATACATACACACAGTCATTACTGTAATATAATTATATCAATTAACAAACATTTTAACCCCTTAAAATCGATCTTGGCCTCCAATATTTCAGTATATCGGTCCGGCCCTAGTTAGAAGTGCAGTGTAAATGCAGCACCCTGCAGAATCACAACAGCAGAAAGAAGAGCACAGCAGCAGCCAGCAGACCACTGATACTATACTATATTAATAATCCAGTAATTATTGTCTTATACATCACTACACACACTACACACACATACACACTCACCGCTCACTGGACAGAGCGAGGATAGATGAGGAAAATAGCCTGGAGGTACAGAGGGAAACGTGGATGTTAGGAAAGGGAGAGGGATGTGTAGAAGGATGGAGAAGGGCAAGGTAAGAGGGACATGGGGAGGGAAGGGTGGGAATAGTGAAGGAGGACCCAGTAAACCTTGTGCCTCCGCTCTCTGGCCAATTTGTTAGAAACACCTACCTTGTGTTTTTAGGCTCACTGGCCACTATATTGGAAACACCTACTTCGTGCTTCCACTCACTGGCCACTTTATTAGAAACACCTACCTTGGGCTTCTGCTCACTGGCCACTTTATTAGAAACACCTACCTTGTGCTTCTGCTCACTGGCCACTTTATTGGAAACACCTACCTTGTGCTTCTGCTCACTGGCCACTTTATTGGAAACACCAACCTTGTGTTTACCCTCTCTGGTCACTTTATTAGAAACACCTACCTTGTGCTTCTGCTCACTGGCCACTTTATTGGAAACACCAACCTTGTGTTTATGCTCTCTGGCCACTTTATTAGAAACACCAACTTTGTGCTTCTGCTCACTGGCCGCTTTATTAGAAACACCTTCCTTGTGCTTACGCTCTCTGGCCACTTTATTGGAAACACCTGTCCTCCTTCACAAACCCCCCACCCTCCGCCCCCCCGTCCTCTTTACCTTGCCCTTCTCCATCCTTCTGGTGTGGGTGGGAGGATGGAGAAGGAAAATGGATGGGGAAAGCGAGAGAGGGATGAGTGTAGTGATGGAAAAGAGGAAGGACAGGAGGAAAGTGGGATGGAAAGGGAAGGAGGGATGGAGGGAGAAGGAAAACGGGTGGGGCGGAGTGATCGGGGAGCCTAGCGAGGAGCAGGGATGGAGGAATGGGAAGGGTGGATGAAACCTGAAACCTGAGGCCTCCTGCAGCTGGAACACTCAACAGTGGAACAGTGAATAGAGGTGAATGGGTGTGAGTTAGCTGGACCTCAGTGGAGTAAAGCTAGACCCTGATAGATTTCATTCATTGTTAGCCGTCAGAAGCCCACATGGCCTGGTGTCAGGTGCCCAGAGGGTCAGAAGTGACCTTCACAGCTGGTTGCAGTGTGAAGTGGGTCTCTGCTGCTGCTGCAGAACGTGTGTGCTGCATTTGCACTCTTTCCAAAGCCCTTTTAATTGCAGTTGTTTTTCATGCAGGTGCCCCCAGCATCCCGCTGTCCCCAGCGCTAAAGCAGCTCCACAGCAAGCAGGGTGAGTAACAGCACACTGTCCACCTGTACACCCGCGACACATTCAGAGGCCACTTTATTGGAAACACCTACCTTGTGCTTCCACTCTCTGGACATTTTATTAGAAACATCTTCCTCATGTTTATGCTCTCTGGCCGCTTTATTAGAAACACCTACCCTGTGTTTTTACGCTCACTGGTCACTTAATTGGAAACACCTACCTTGTGCTTCCACTCTCTGGACACTTTATTGGAAACACCTGTCTTGTGTTTATGCTCTCTGGCCACTTTATTGGAAACACCTACCTTGTGCTTCCACTCTCTGGCCACTTTATTGGAAACACTAACCTTGTATTTATGCTCTTTGGCCACTTTATTGGAAACATCTACCTTTTGTTTACAGTCTCTGACTCTCCACCAGCAAGGTAGGTGTTTCTAATAAAGCGGCCAGTGAGTGGCCAACAACCAACCCACCCACCGCTAGGATGTGTGTGACTGGCAGAAAGCCAGCAGTAAAGAGAGCAACTCAGAGATCTAACACACTCCTCATGTTCGCCAGTACCTTTCATTTCAGTCCCTTGTGCTGCAGCGCGTCCCAGCTGATAGAAACACACACACACACACACACCACACACACACACTCCGACTCAGTACAGCGCAGGCTGGAGCTGCTTTGAAGAGGAATAGCGAGGGAAGGAGAGGGAAAAAAAAACAAAAAACCTGGATCCTGACAGATCCCGGTGGGATTAAAACGTTAATATCGCTGCCCCCATGTTTTCCATTACCTGCTAATTGCTCCAGCATCTGCTCCGAAGTCTCCTTGATAAAAATTAATTAAATTTGCAAACTAATCTTAGTGGTGCATGCGGCGAGTCTGATAATTGAGAGTCCTGAGGTTTTGCGTGAATACGGGGGGTGGAGGGTGGGAATGAGGGAGGGTATGGAAAGAAAAATGAAAGAAACGAAGGATGAAGGTGGAGAAAGGATGGAAATATGGAGAACTGTCTGTGTGTGTGTGTGTGCGTGTGTGTGTGTGGAGGTGTAGAGAAGATGAACAGAATACTAACCCGCTCTCCAGCTGAGACAGCAATGTTGTTGCGTTGTAGGTGTGTATACACACACACACACACACACACACACAGCAGCAAACTCATAAAAATGACTGATTTCTAGGCTGTTGCTATGTGGTCACTAGGGTGAAACTTTTCTTTTTATATTACAGATGGTTGCTAGGGTTTTGCAGGTGGTTGCAATTGTGTTTGAAATGGTAGTTCATGTAGTTGCTAGGTGGTGGCTTTGGTATCTCAGGTGGTTTGTATGATGTTGCTAGGCATTTGCTATGGTACCCCACAAAACTGGTTGCCATGTTTCTGATGTGGTGTTGCTATGGTGTTGCTAGGTGTTCACTGTGTTCTCAGTTGGTTTCTGTAGTGTTGCTGAATGGTTGCTGGCATGTTGCTGAGTGGTTACAATTGTGTTGCTAAGTGGTTGCTAGGCAGTTGCTGTAGGATTCCAGAAGGTTTCTAACTTATTGCTAATTGGTTGCTACGGTGTTGCTAGGTAGTTGCGATTAGTATCCCATATGATTTCTATGGTGGTACTAAGTGGTTGCTAAATGGGTGTTATGGTGTTGATAAGTGGGTGATAGGGAGTTGCTGTGGTATCCCAGAAGGTTTTTAACTTATTGCTAATTGGTTGCTAGGGTGTTGCTAGGCACTTGCTATTAGTATCCCAGGTGATTTCTATCGTGGTACTAAATAGTTGCTAGATGGTTGTTATAGTGTTGCTGGGTGGTTTCTATGGGAGTTGCTGTCTATCCCAGAAGGTTTCTATGGTGGTTCTAAGTGGTTGCTAGATGGGTGCTACAGTGTTGCTATTTCGGGTGGTTGCTGTGGTGTTGCTTAGGGGTTGCAAGGCAGTTACAATGGTATGCCAGCTGGTTATCTATGATGTTTTAGGAGGCTGCTAGGGTGTAGGGTGTGTGGTGGTTGCTGTGTTACCCCAGTGTGGTTGGTTTGGTGGTAGTACTGTATTTGGGTCACTGGGAGAGGAGAAGGGTGCACAAACTTTTGCACCCCATACATTCCTATGGGGACAAATCCAGTCAGTTCTCAGAGCTAAAATAGGACTCTGTGTGTTTAGATGGGAAATGGGTGTAAAACCATCAGCCATGAGCACAGGCCTTAATGAGCTAGGCCCCGAGCTTCTATTTTCAACTGCGTCCAAACACACCTGCCTGTCCTAAAAACACACACACACACACACACACCATTCACTCACACACAACGGCAATTGTAGAGCAAAGGATGGTGGAGAACGTCCTCATCCTTACCCTGCTTTCATCATTGAGTTATGAGCAGCCAGTATTACAGCAATTAACCCCCCGCAGCTAATTATCTGTTTACATTCAGTCTCCACATTTACACCATGTGTCCAAATGTTTGTGGACACCCCTTGTAATGAATGCATTCAACTGCTTTAAGCTGCACCAATTGCTGACACACACAGCTTGTCTAGTAGTCTGCCAATAGAATAGGACAGATAAACATGAACTTATTGGCAACCGAATTGTTGCCAAATGCAATCAAATCCTCACAGCAATGCTCCTCCAAAATCTAGTAGAAAGCCTCTTTTTCTTCTTCTACTTGAATTGCCCTTGATTTCGGAAGAAACAATAAATGACCAGGTGTCCCAATACTTTTGTCCCTTTATCGTATAGCAGCAGTATTGAGAGTTATAGACTGAAGGGCAGAACCAGCGGCTTTGTGCCTCAGTATTAAAGGGTTAACGTCTCTTCCAGCCTGCCTGAACTCACGGAGGAGCGAGAGAGCAGCTAAAGGCTGGGAGTATTTGGTTAATTGGCAAGTTTGTGATTAAAGTAGGAAAGTTTAGAGACATCTGCTGTTGTCAGCGGCGGAAGCGACTGTAACCAGAGCTGCTCTGCATTCATTATTAAAGGCTTCCTTTTTTCTGACAGAATGTTTTAAATCTTGGATGATGTACATCTGCTCAGAGCCGTAAAACAAGCAGAGAGCTTAGAGGGTCTCAATAAAGGATGATGAGGGGAAGACGAAGCAGAGGAGGAGAGGCCTACAGGGGCTAATCTCCCTCTGCCTCTCTCTCTCCATTCTACCATTCCCCCCTCTCTCTCTCTCTCTCTCTCTCTCTCTCTCTCTCTCTCTCTACCCATTCTTTCCCTGTCTTTCTTCCCCCTGCTGTCTCTCTATTTACCCTTTCTACCTTTCCTCTCTCTCTCTCTCTTTCATTTCTGTTTCCTCCTGCTCTCTCTCTCTCTCTCTCTCTCTCTCTCTCTCTCTCTCTCTCCCTTTCTCTCAATCCTGCCTCGGTCTGCCTCTCCTCTCCTCACTTCACCCCTTTCTCCTGCTTTCTCCTGCACCCCCTCTGTCTCCCTCTGCTCATTCGTGGTTAAATGGCTAAATCTCTCTCTCTCTCTCTCTCTCTCTCTCTCTCTCTCTCTCTCTCTCTCTCTCTCTCTCAGAGGAGGCAGTGAACGAGGTGAAGAGGCAGGCCATGTCAGAGCTGCAGAAGGCCGTGAGCGAGGCGGAGAGGAAAGCTCACGAGATGATTTCGGCCGAACGCTCGAAGATGGAGAGAGCGCTGGCCGAGGCTAAGAGACAGGCTTCAGAGGATGCACTGTCCGTCATCAACCAGCAGGAGGACTCCAGCGAGGTGAGACACACAGTTCCCGAAGGTGTTGAAGCAGAAAAAATGGGCGAGCGTAAGAATCTGAGACAAGAACCAAACTGTGAGGTTCTAGACAACTGTGTCAGAGCATCTCCACTAAAACATCTGGCAGGTCAGGGGTGTTCCCGGTATGCAGTTCTCAGTACCTACCAAAAGTGCTTCAAGGGAGGACGACCGGTGAACCAGCAACAGGGTCATGGGCACCTAAAGCTCATCGATGCTCATGGAGGCCCCGCCCACTTCACAACTTGCTACCGTCTCAGTGCCAGATACCATAGGACACCTACCATAGTCCATGTCTCAATGCGTTAGAGCTGTGTTCGATTGCCGACGCAATACAAGGGAAGGTGGTTTTAATGTTATGGCTGATTGTGTATATACTAAAGGTCCTGGAGCACATCAGCCCCCACCGGACCACTTCCTGTCACATAGCTTACCTAAGTGGCATCCACTTCACACCGCACGGCCAGTCACGCTCCCCACCGCCCTCAGAATAGCACACACACTGTCACACACTTCCCCTCTTCATCTAACACACACTCACAGCGCCTCCAGTGCCTTCCTCCATCACTCTCTCTCTCCTCATTTATCTTCTCTCTCTCTCTCTGGGCGAGAGCCGTCTCCCCCCGCAGGCCGGCGCACCGGCTTTATCTGCTGAGAGCCTCTTCCAAATCCACGGCCTGAGATCTGGGAATCCATTCCATTAAAGATGGAACTAATCCCCGACAATTAAAGGAGTAGTTTAAGCAGAGATCAGATTTACACAGCTATCCCGAATGCAGTTCAGCAGCCAAGACATGCTCGTAATTTGCTTCTTTAGCTGTGTACCGAAGCTACATGGCTAATGCGGCTAAGTGATGGAAGCTCATATACAGCATTCTGTACATTTTGACAATGGCAGGCCTAAATGATCACTCACTCGCCTCAAAGCCATCTATTTATGGTCGCTCATGGCAACCATCTGAGCAACCACCTGGGATGCTGAACAATAGCAACTACCTGAAACACTTAAAGCACCCATCAAGCACCCATCACTTGGGATGCCACCACAGCAACACCATAGCAACCACTTGGGATACCACAGCAATAACTTGATAGTATCATACAAATCATCTTGCAACACCATACCAACCACCTGGGATGCCATCATGTCCACCCAGTAAGACCTAAGCAATCATCTGGAATACCATAGCAACCACCTGGCAAAAACCTAGCGACCGCATAAAAGTGGGAACAGCTGGTTAGGAAAAGGACTTGCCGGCTAACTACACTCATAACACCCAAACCACCACAGCAACCACCAAGCAACCACTTAGCAACCCCATAGGACTCATCTGAAATACCATAGCAACCACCTAGCAAAAACCAGTATAGACCCTTATAACCATCAGCAACAGCCTAGCAACTGCCTGGATGTTTTATCCTGCAGGACTGTGGCACTTCAGGTGGTTGCTATGGTGTTGCTAAGTGGTTGATAGGATGTTTATTTGAAAATGCTCTTACACTGTGTTTGTGTGTGTGTGTGTGTGTGTATTTCAGAGTTGCTGGAACTGTGGCCGCAAGGCGAGCGAGACCTGCAGCGGCTGCAACACGGCGCGCTACTGCGGCTCCTTCTGCCAGCACAAGGACTGGGAGAAGCACCACCATGTGTGCGGCCAGGGCCTGCAGGGCCTGCCCGGGAGCAGCAGCGGCGTCCCTCTGGGGGCGGGGACCCCTTCCTCTTCATCCACGTCCACCTCCTCCTCTTCCTCCTCCAGTGTCCCGCCCACGCACTCCGAAAGCAACCCGCCCGGACCCCTGAGCCTGGCTGGAGCGGCCAGCAGCCCGAAGGACGCCGGCTCCAGCTCCAGCAGTGCATCGCGCTCCACCACCCCTGCCACGCCGGCTCTGCTGGACTCCTCATCGCGCTGACCCCTGCGACCCCACCCCCTTTCAGAACGGGCACACACAAAACACACATAAAGAAAAACACACACCTGCTGCTGCTGCTGCTGCTTCTTGTGCACCCACTCTGCTCCATAAAAACGACAAGCTGGGAAACCAATGTGGGGCTTTTCGTCTACCCCAAGCGTCCGTGTTTTTCGGAACATCCCGGAATGAGAAAGACTGTAAAAAGGACAACTCTCAGTCCCCCAGCCGTCTCTACTCGGTCACAAACAATAGAAACTAAATATAGGAAGGATTAAAGGTAACGAAGGCCATCGGATGCTTGGAAATGATGGCAAGCCGCATAGGAATCCTGCCTTATTCTAAATAAGGCACGTAAACATTCGATCAGTAGACTGATCTGTATGTTAGAGCTTGGCTATGCTAATAAGTGGCCTCAGTAAATTAGGCCCAGTGTGCATGAAGGAGGCAGCCCACGCCCAGGACACTCCTGACTGGGACTTTTTTTTTCTCCTATTTTTTGTCCTTTCCGAGAAATTTTCAGGAGTCAGAACTCCTCTCTTTTTTTTATTGGCTGAGGGGCAGCAGACGCCCCCCCTCAGACCACGTCTGGAATTACAGCGCTCCGTTCCGCACACAGTTCCGAAAGATTTCTTTCAGCCGGTTTGTTTTTTGGCTTTAAGGACATATAAAGAAAAGTCCAAAAAAATAATAATAATCCAAAATAAATAATGCTAATAATAATATTAATAATAATAAATAATAATAAAAAAAAAAGCTTAAAGACCTGATAACTACCTTGCTAGCGAGCCAAGAAAAAACCTACACCGGACTCACCTCTCTGTTGTGACGCGAACCCAAATGAATTTTACGTGAAAAAAAAAAACAAACACGATCCAAACCTTTTTAAATACACTGCCAAAGTTAACCAAGAGTCAAGGAGAAGCACTCGTCTCGTAACCAAACGCAAACGACTTCACCTCCTCCACCCTGAGTATGGTTTCTGTGGGACAAAACAAAAAAAAAAAAGAGAAAAGGAGCGGCTCCCCGTAATTTACCCCCACCCTAACTGACTGACCCGCTCGAATAGAGAGAGAGACGGGCGAGCGAACTGGCGACGAGATGGCGGGAAAAGGAAAAACAAAGAAATGGAGAAGCAGAAAAAAGCACTCTTGACCTCAGAATGAAAAGACGAATGGCATTGGGAACTGCCCACAAAAAAAAATATTCAAAGACCGTCGGTGCAAGGATTGTACACAAGCTTTTTTTTTCGGACGCAATTTTCCGTTCTTTTTTTCTTAAAAAAAAACTAAACAAAAAGGAAGAAAAAGAACAAGAAAAAAAAAACAACCCCCTGGATGCTGAGAGCTGCTTTTATTTGTATTTTGTTGCATCGAGCTGTTCTCATCATTTTACCCACCCGCCTTTTGTTTCTCCAAAGCATGAATGACGAGCAGACTGCTGCGCCTCATCAAGGCGCCAAGTGTACACTTGCTTCTATCTCTCTCTCTGTCTCTCTTCTCTTTTTATCTCCGTCTCAATCTCGCTCTATCTTTCGTCTCCACTCTTCTCTTCTACCTCCTCCCTCCCTCTTTTGTCTTTTCTCCTTCCTCTCCTGCTGTGAAACCCCGCCCTCTCCGCGACAGGCGGACGAGCAGATATGTAAGAAGGGATCAAACGTGTAGATACTTCCTCTGTTCTTTTCTGTTCTCTGTCTCTGATGTTTGCCTGCGCTCTGCCCTTGTGTGTGAAAAGGAAAATAAGGGACTTTTATTTTATTATTTTTGTCTGGGTTTTTTTTTTTTTTTTTTTTTTTTCTCAGTTCGGTCTGAAAAGAAAAGAAAAGAAAGGACACTCGGAGGGGAGAAAGGTTGTGCTGTACTTTACTGTTGGGTTTGTTGTGTGTCGACGCCGGTGAAAAAGAGAAATCCTCATGTAGAGTATTTTATATGTGGCTCGCATTGTGAGACAGCGAGAGGACGGAGGTGCAATATAGAGAAGAGAATTCAGCTACTGAATGGAACCTCAGAAACCACCCTTAGGGTAACCTTATATTATAAATATACATATAAATATATTTAAAATAACAACAGTAACTTAATGTGAATGTATATAGTATTTAAACAAACAAACAAACAAACGAAAAAAAAGAAAAAGAGGTCCAAAAAATGTGTTTGCCAAATAACAGAAACCTTTAAAGTATAACGTCTAGACGTTTAAGTTCTCTCCACTCTTTTCCTTCCGAATCAGAAACAGTTGTAATTACTCATTCACACCCCCACTCATTCACTCCTGCGTTTTAGCCCCGCCCCCTCATGTATTTAACTCTGTATAGTATGTAATCTATAGACGTAGCTAAAAGGGGGGAGGAGGAGGACATGGGAGTGGTTTTCTCATCACCGCTCGTACAGATCACTGCTAGAGGGCTCCACACTGACTGATACTCGGAAACCTCCACACACTCTCATCCCCTTCAGACAGAGGCAAGCGGTGCATGCGGCCTGCGGTGTGTAGCACGGCCTGCAGTGTGTAGCACGGCCTGCAGGGTGTAGCATGGCCTGCAGGGTGTAGCGTGGCCTGCAGTGTATAGCACGGCCTGCTCGCTAACGGCAATGGCGGTCTTGCAGAAAGCTGAGCTAAGAGACGCCCCCGATGCACTGAATTTACTCCTCTCAGCCTGAACCCAAAAGCATGGAATGTGTCCAAATGTTTGTGGACACCCCTACTAACGAGTGCACTCAGCTCGGCTTTAAGTTGCACTCATTGCTGACACGGACGTGCACATGTACACACACACACACAGCTTGTCTAGTCCCTGTGGATAAGTACGGCCAATAGAATAGGACTCTGGTCCTGGAGCAGATCAACCTGCTGAGCCAGACCACCAGATCTGGGCTAGAGGGGCGTTGAGCTGTGGAGCAGTGGGAGAACTGTGTTCTCTGGAGTGATGGATGGTGGAGCTCCATCCAGTAGTTTTGGGGTTGTCCAACATCCTGACCTCACTAACGCTCTTGGCGGCTGGATGCAATCAAATCCTCAACGAATTCAGTGCCACGCCAAAACCTAGCAGAAAGCCTTTTTCCCTCTGTTTTTAATAAGTATGACCGGGGCTCAGAAAGTCATCCAGGTCCAGAAAGTGAAAATACACCCAGGACCTGGATTTCCCACCTCAGACTTCAGCCTTGAGGGATCTGTGCTAATGCCTCCTCAAGCGCCTCCATACTTGCGAAAAGCCGCGAAACTCCTTTCCAGTCGGATATGACGGGATATTTACCAGCATGTGGATTCACACGGGACACTCTGGTAATAATTCCATTGCCGACTCCCGTCCGAATAGGGCTTAAGAGTGTGTGGAGTGAAGTCAGAAAGGGTCTGAGTGAACTCCTCATGTTAGCAAAGCGCTTGCAAAAGGCCAGGCAAGGTTCCTGAGGGCTCTCCATTGTGTGACAAAAGCCCTCGAGAGTGAGGTGAGGTGAAGTGACCAGTCGCAGTGTCTCCTTTCATGATTTTGGTCGCCCGAACAAATAACCAAACGCACTCCAGCTTCCAGGTTCCCTCCTGCAAATGTCAGTGCGAACAGGCATCTTAGCCCATAAGCCGTACCTCCTATGGACCAAAACTTGAACGTTTTATTGTTTATCGTGTCGTTTGTCTTTTAGAGCTTTTGATGTTTTGATTGACAGCTCCAAGCTCTTAATTTATCACATATTTGAATGATCTATTTTCTTATTTCATAATCTAAATTAATATATTCAAGTCCTTCACCTGTTTCCTTTCTTTTTTTATACACAGTTTGCTCTGAGGCCTGCTTACAGTGTGTATAACAGCAGATCGTCTGAGCTCAAGTACAGCCTGTAGTCCTCTCTCGCCCAACGCTATTGTGGGTGCCGTACCTCCTCGGCTCCCTCGTTTCTCCTCTCTCCTCGCCCCTTCTCCTCCTCTCCTCATAAGCTACCTCCTGTCAAAGAGTGTGAGAGCGCCACCTCTGCTCAGAGAGCCACTAGCAGACATGCAAACCCAAACCATCGTCCAGCTTTAGTCACACCGCCACGTTTTATGAGTTGACGTTTGTTCCTCGTTTTATTTTTATATTTATATAGATCTTAAAATGAAGGTGCCATTTCTTCATGAGTCAGATGTATGAGTGTGAGGAACCTCATGAAGGTTCTAGGCTAGCGTGGGGGTTCTCCCAAGAACTTTGCATCCACACATTTCCTGCTACTTTTAACACACGATAAAAATCCTCTACCTATTTTAGTTAGGTAGGTGTGCGTTACTACCTTGTTTAAAGGGCCCATACAATATTGTGTGTTATTCTTTCCCAAGAGCTCCGCTTATAAAACTCCTCAGTTAGTTATGAATAGTTCATTATTTTGAACAATTTGTATTTGTATTATATATAATGTGAATATTATATTATATTATATTATAATATAATATACTATTTGATATTATAATATTAGATTTTTTTTACTGATTGGCTACCTCAGTTAGATAACTTGAACAATTTCTAACCCTGTTTTTATTTTTTTTTAAATTAAAAATAATAATAATAATAATAATAAATAAATACATTTTCTCTTTTATGTGAATATTATATTATAATATAATATACTATTTAATTTTATAATATTTGAATCTTTTTTTTACCATCATTGAACTGATTGGCTACCTCAGTTCCCAAAAACTTAGAATTCATTATTTTTACTTGAACAATTTCAAACCTGTTTTGAATCCCTTAAATTATTTTAATTATAAATTAGATCTTATAAAAACATCTGGGTTTTTTTCTTATTTTTTAAACCATGTCTTTAAAACATGTAATTGAATTTCTCTGTATTTTCAGCTCTTTGAGGCAGAAACTATCACCACAGAATAGGTGGATATATGTAAATGCATTGATTTGAACCAGTTTTAGTGACATCACAAATACAGTCTATTCATAAGGAGCTTTATTATTACTATTAATTATTATTTTTATTATTATTTTACTATTATTATTATTTATTTATTTTTTTACAGGATATGGGCCCTTTATTAACAGCATTATTAATATTACACTATAGGCCAGGGTCCCAGACATGAGTTAAGTCTAGTCTTGGACTGCACTGGAGTGCCAGTGGTGGGTCACCACTGCCAACTGTTTCTAAACCCAGGTGTAGACTTAATTTGGGTCTGGGAAATCCTGGGACTAAAAGTGGGCTAAAACAGTGAAAACGGCAACACATCGTTTTTGAGAGCGTTAGTTTGGGTCGAGTTTCAGGCCGAGGAAGCCCTGCTTTATTCCATGATGATTTCTGTTCAGTTCTTCGTTAAAACGTTCGCTGTAGCTTGACTCGACATATCCCATCGTTAAAAGAACCAAAAGCACAGACCAAAGCATCTCTGCACGCTGGTGGATCCTGAAGCCGCGCTAGCGTTTCGGACTTTGCGTGAACTGTGAACCAAAGTGTCGGGGATAAACCACACGTACGAAGCACAAGCACCAAACCACACGTAGGCGAGGAGAGATCCGTAGCTTCTAAGGAAAAGAGAGAAAAGAGAGAAAAGAGAGAGTCGCTCGTTTCTGCGAATCCAAAGCATCAGATAACTCGGATGCTACGGGCGTCTGAGGCCTAGCTAGCTCGAGGATGTAACCAATATTATTGTGAGAGCGAGTGAGTGCGGCTCGAGTGTGTGCTTGAGAGATAGAGGCTTTCTGCTCGTGATCTTTGCTGTACGAACTACTTGAATCTCCAGAGCTTTAATAGAAGAACACCCACGAGCAAAATTAAGGCAGAGAAATAATACGCATGCACTTCTCTCCGTCCCGTCTTGCTTTCTCTAGGCTTTGCATGTCTGCTTAGCTCATCACATTTATTTCACACACACACACACACATACGCTGTATATGATCTAAATTGTGTCTCCAACCAAAGCTGAACCAAAAATAATAATAATAATAATAATAATAATAATAATAAAAATGCTAATACTAATGCTAACACACTAATGCTTCTCCCACTGTGTGCTGTACATATCTCCGCTATCTTGGGCCCAGTCGGGTGGGGGTGCTGGTTCTCTGAGCAGATATATACAGTGGTGGTGGTGGGGACGGGGTTTGTGGAGACCTGTGGGCCTGGTAGCATGGAGGCTAGCAGCGCTAAACGAGGCTCATTCAAGCTTCGGAGAGAGAGAGAGGGAACCTACATCTGCGCTCATGCAGAAAACACACTAACCGTTAAAAACGCCTGGGTGGTACGTTTCAGTTAAGGGAATAGCTTACCTAAAAAATTTCTAGAAGCGACACTATATGTCCAAATGTTTGTGGACACCCCTTGCTGCACACACAGCCACACAGCTCATCTGGTCCCTGTGGAGAATTACTGCCAATGCAACAGGCTAGATATGAACCTCTTGGCCCCCTTACCTAACGCCAGGCCTGGGCTGGAGGGGTGTGAAACCCCCTTTTGGCTTTGGAGCGGTGCTATTGAGCTGTGGAGCAGTGGAACCGTGTTCTGGGGAAGGATGGATGGTGCTCCATCCAGTACTTTTGGTACAAGTTGGGTAGAACCTAGTAGAAAGCCTTCTTCCCTGGACAGTAGAGACAGGTACTCTAAGAAAAGCAGGATTGTAACACCCTTGATTTCGGAAACAAATACAAATATAAATGCAGGTGTCCCAATACTTTTGTCCATATAGTGTGCTGTAGCATGACGTTATCCGCCGTTAGAATGCTCCTAACTCCTCACCCTTGATTTTTTTTTGTGTGTGAGCTATTCCCTTAAGCTTCAGATGTCATATATTTATGCTAAGTCCAGTTTATTAAGTTACGGCATCCATGAGGGCTATAGCTGTGAAGTTTTGCTAGCCAAAATGCATGTAAGTCCAAATAGGGACCCTTTACCAGTGGACATGGCTCATCCTATTGTACTGTAAACCTCACACTAACAAGATAGAAACTAAAAAATAAAAAAAAACGCTGATGTTAGCAAAGCTGGAGTGGACGCTTGATCTCCCCAATGCTAAAATAAATAGGTAGAGGCATTTTTCTGTAAAGATACCTAAAAGACAAAGGCTTGGTTTGACATGTTTAGGGAAGCATTATTTACTGTATTGTGCAATACACCGTTACAGAAAAGACATTGTTTCTGTAGGAAAAGGTTGGCGTGATGAAGAAATTTAGTTTTTTTGTTTTTTTTTCCTCTTTAAAGGTCCTGTTATCAATCTCTAGATGAAGTGAACTGTGTCAGGAGAATTCTGATTTGGGATTTTTTATATATTTTTTTTTCCTTGCATGCTCTCCTCCCTCTTTTGCTGCCCCTTCCCGTCCCTTACTGTGCGCTTCGTTGGATATGTGACGCTGTAAACATTCTAAATCAGGTTATTGTCTGTGTTGAGATACGTATCTGTGTAATTAAAAAGACAGTGAAATATAAAAGTCTTGTGTCTTTTTTTATATTTAAGCAATTATACATATAAGCCAGCCCTGGTTTGGAATGACTCGGCCCATTATAGCAGCTCCGCTGACCGTACAGGAGCACTGTAGTCCATCTGTTTCTCTGCAGACTCTGTTATTAGCCTCCTCTCACCTTGTTCTTCAATGCTCAGGACCCCAACAGGACGGACCATCGCAGAGCAGGTAGGTGGTATAAGGGTGGTGGGTCATTCTCAGCACTGCAGGGATTGGGTTCACCTTGTTGATGAAGGTGAAGTCAGAGACAGGAGCTCTGTACCTGCTGCTGCAGTTTGTGGTGGTCATCCTCTAGTTCTTCAGCAGTGCCCACGGAACGCTGCCCACGGGACGCCACCCATGGGATGCTGCAGGCTGGATATTTCTTGGTTGGTGGACAATTCTCACTCCAGCGGCTGAGAAGTGCTATAAAAGACCACCTTACAAATACTCCATGGTGGTCCTGTGGGGTCCTGACCATTAAAGAACTGGGTAAAAGGAGGCTAATGGATTAAGCTTAGTATTGGACTAAACGGTAATCACAGCCTAGGTTAGGCTTAATCTGGGTCTTGGAAAACAGTCTGTAGTATTCACCATCCACTCAAAGGATTTTACTGTATCATTTGCAGTGCCAGGGCAACACAGCCCCCCCCCCCTGCTGGCTTTCTCTGGGTACTGCAGTTTCCTCCCGCCTCCCAAAAACTGAGATCTGGTAGTTGGTGGATAACAGTGGGTAACAACACACTGCCTCCCCTGTAGCAAACTATGGTTCAATACCCCAACCAGGCAGGCCCGCCATGCTACACCAATTGGAGACCATGGGCAAGACTCCTAACTCTGCCATATTGGCCCCACATATGGATGCCCGTCAGGCTCAGTGATCGGACCAGGAGGAGCTGGGCCTGGATGGAAACTATGTGAGATTAAGATGGGCTGTAATAGTGGGGCTCACTTGGAAGCAACACACTCAGAGCCCATGCCCACCTGGAACCCACCTGGAACCCACCTGGAACCCACCTAGCCCACGTTTCCACCTATGTGAGCTCCACTGGGATGTTGCCACTAAAATATCAATCGGATAACTAGGGTGAGGCTCACTTGGGAAGCCCAACTGGGTCGCAGTAACAACACAAGTACAAACTTACTCAGAGCCCACCTGGAACCCACCTGGAACCCACCTAGCCCACTATCCACCCATGTGAGGCCAAAAATAAGCTTGCTGGCATAGATCTTGGGTTGGGCCAGATCTTTTAGAACACAAAGGTGGATATAAATGCTATTAGAACTTATGCTATTAGGCCCTCTCTCAACTACAGGCCCTTAGGGACATCCTAATTTCCCCTATCCATACAACGCCTCGACCACATCGTCCACCTTTCTTCGGTTATTGGGTCAGTTGGGTTCATTGGGGTCTTTTTTTTTATCTTTATTGAGAATTTTTTGTAAAAACTGATCATATGGCCTAACAAATCTCCTTACACACCCTCTCAGAAAGGCATCCTGAATCTTCAGTGCTCTCTCTCTCTCTGTAGATTGCCATTCTCGCTCTACCCTCCTCACTCTCCAACACCTACGACATGCACACACCTCCACTTTTCAGACCTAATCTGAATCTGGTAGTTCTCTCTATGTCTTTGTCATTAAAAATTGACCGTTGGAATGATCCAGAATGACCCGGTGGGGTGGTGGGGGCGCGTTACATTGCCCTCCATTGCTGTGTGCTCCATTAAGAAGGTTTTTGCTGTTTTGGAGATACGAATGTGAGGCCTAGAGTTTGTAGACACCTCCTCGTCTCATGTTCTCATGCTATTAGAACCTAATTCTAGATGTTTTACACTGTTCTTAGTCATTTTAGTTGAAGATGTGTTGTAGATGCTTCTAATGTTGGAACATGTGGAGATGAACAGCATCGGCGAATAAAGGTAAAGGTAAAGGTGCACGTATTTGTCACTGTACACTGTACAGCGAAATGTGTCCTCCGCATTTAACCTATCTGGTAGTGAACACACACTCACATACACACATGTGTTAGGGGCAGTGAGTACACACACACACCCAGAGCGGTGGGCAGCCAACTCCAGCGCCCGGGGAGCAGAGAGGGTAAAGGGCCTTGCTCAAGGGCCCAACAGTGGCAGCTTGCCGAGCCCGGGAATCGAACCCACAACCCTTTTATCGACAGCCCGGAGCTCTAACCTATAATGGCATCGTTAAAAATAGAAACATATGATTGCAAGCTTTTGAATGGTGGTGGTGCAATTTTATTATAGATATTAGATATTATACATATTAGATATACTGACCAGACTTTGAGAAAGGGGAGGCCTTGTCCAGAGGTCATGTAGGCCTGAGTGGACTCTGCACCAGCTTAATTCAGTTTAAATGTACTTAGTAAATGTAAATGATTTCTATTGGCTATTAATCCAATTATTAATCCAATTATTAATCTGCCTTAATTCATGGCAATAATAATAATGAGACATATAATAATAGACATATAATAATAGACATGGCAATAATAATAATGAGACATATTAGATATACTGACCAGACTTTGAGAAAGGGGAGGCCTTGTCCAGAGGTCATGTAGGTCTGAGTGGACTCTGCATCAGCTTAATTCAGTTTAAATGTACTTAGTAAATGTAAATGATTTCTATTGGTTATTAATCCAATTATTAATCCAATTATTAATCTGCCTTAATTCATGGCAATAATAATAATGAGACATATAATAATAGACATATAATAATAGACATGGCAATAATAATAATGAGACATATAATAATAGACATATAATAATAGACATGGCAATAATAATAATGAGACATATTAGATATACTGACCAGACTTTGAGAAAGGGGAGGCCTTGTCCAGAGGTCATGTAGGTCTGAGTGGACTCTGCACCAGCTTAATTCAGTTTAAATGTACTTAGTAAATGTAAATGATTTCTATTGGTTATTAATCCAATTATTAATCCAATTGTTAATCCAATTATTATTCCAATTATTATTCCAATTATTAATTCATGGCTCACGTTGGGACACTGTGGATCACATGACCTGCAGGTGAGGCCATGGTTAATTAAAGCCGGCCCTATTTCCACTATGGCTGATTTCTGGTCAGAGCTGAAGTCAGCAGCTTCCTCCTCACTTCGCGAGTGAAATATCCGTCTGAACGCGTTCGTTTTGAGCTAAAAGAAGATTTTACGACCTGTTAAAGAAGACCAGCGGTGACAGTGAACGCCTGTGGCTCGGTAGAGACCGGAAAACAAGCCGAAAGAAGAAGCTAAGGGTGGCATGAGTGAAGAGGCTCAGCCTCGCTGGTAGACATGGCGGAGCAGATCTACGACATTAAGGGATCCCTGAACTCGGGAAACCAGTTCGCAGATGATCCAGTAAGTCCCCAGCTGGGTGTTTAGGGTGGGTGTAGTTGATCTGGGAGGCTGGGGGGGCTGTGTGTTGGGTGGGTTTCCTCGTTAACCTTCCAGAAGGCTGTGTAGTGCAGCTTCTCTATGAAGCTGTGTTGGTATTTGGTGGAGACCCAGGGGTCAGAGAGGTGCTCTCCTGAGGGTCCTTCTCCACACTGCAGGGGGATGGATGTTGGGGCAAGTGCAGCCTAAGCCCTAAATCTAGTCAATATACTAGAATAAGTTGATTTATGAGATTACAGTAATAATAAAAAAGGGCCCCAGTTTTAAAGCATTGGATTCTTGTTTTGATCAGTTTATTGATCAGTGACTGCTGGCATGGCTGGAATGGGGTTTCCAGCAATGGACCAAACCTTTCCAGATCAATATCATGATGTGAAGCACTATTTTAGTCATTTCTGAATTCTGTCGGATTAAAAAAAAAGTACCTCATCATTCTGAGATTTTGGTGGGTAAAGCCCCAATCTATAACGCACCCTCGTCCAACTCTCTAAGCAGGTTGGTTGAACCGCTGGGCTACAGACAGGGATGCTGGCAGGGATTTCGACCCCCGTTAAAAGATGGTAACCTGGGTCCTGCAACTCCACAACAATTCTGATGAAATACATTTTAAGCCCTCTGTCAACTACAGGCCCATAGGGACGTCCCAATTTCCCCTATCCATATGGAGCAGCGTCCACCTTTCTTCGGTTATTGGGTCAGCTGGGTTCATTCGGGTCACTTTTTTTTATTCTTTATTGAGAAATTTTCTAAAAACTGATCATATCGCCTAACACATCTCCTTGCACACCCTCTCTCTCTCTCTCTCTCTCTCTCTCTGTGTAGATCATCATTCTCGCTCTACCCTCCTCACTCTCCAACACCTACGACATGCACACACCTCCACTTTTCAGACCTAATCTGAATCTGGTAGTTGTTCTCTATGTCGGTCATTAAAAATTGACTTGACGTTGGAATGATCCAGAATGACCCGGTGGGGTGGTGGGGGCTCTTTACATTGCCCTCCATTGAAGGTTAAGAAGGTTTTGGCTGTTTCGGAGATACGAATGTGAGGCCAAAAGTTTGTAGACACCTACTCGTCTTATCTTACTTCCAAAACCGAGGGTGTATGTGAAGCATTTCTCCCTTTGGCACAGCGGCTGTGAAGTTTTGAGAGCATCCGTGAGGTCTGGTGCTGATGGTGGATGGCTGTTTCTGCCACTCCAGCTCATCCTACAGCTATTAGATGGAGCTTCATCACTCCAGAGAATGTGGCTCCAGTGCTAAGGGGCTTTACACCCCTCCAGCCCATGCTTAGCTATACGATACAGTACCTTCTATTGTTGCACCCCTACTGGAGTACAGTTGGCTGATCTAGCTGAATTTCTCTGGTCCTGGAGGTCCAGTGTCCACCTCGGTTTGGCGATTGTAAAGTGTGAGGGTTAATTAAATTATAATATTTAAATCTGTGTCCAGTAAGATGAGAATTTAAGCCCTTCCAGTGAAGAAGTGAAGTGAAGGCTTTGCCTTGCTCTCTTTGCTCAGGAGCTGGAGGCCATTAAAGCCCGTGTGATCGAGATGGAGGAAGAAGCGGAGAATCAGAGAGAGGTGCAGTACGGAGGAGGGAGACAGCAGCTCCTCTACAGCCCTCAGGCAGGTGAGCTTGATCAGCTGGACTGCACCTGAGCCCATCTGCTGGATCGCGGTGCTTCTCCACTTGTGCCTCATCGCTGCCCAATGAGCCGTGCCCCAGAAGGGCTCTCCCGGTGCCTGCGGCTCACTGTTGGCTAAAGACGGTGCTGTCGCAGGGACAACCTTTTTTATGGTGGTTTTTGTTTTTATTTATTTAATAATTTATCAGTATTTCAGGGAAGGTGAATCCAGCGAGCTGATATAACATTTTAATCAGTTGTAATAATGGTCTGTTCTGAGTTTGTGATTGGAATGAAAAACGCTGAACACCTGGATATTATTATTATAATTATAATGATTTTATTCGTCTGTGTTTCCCTCCATGTGTCCCCAGGACTCTTCTACAGTATGACCCACGAGGAGAGAATAGATGCTGACAACAGATCGGTCTATGTGGGGAACGTAAGACCTAATGTTTTGTCTTTTTAGATTTCTGTATTACATGGATGCGACTCTGACTGGTTTCGTAGTTGTCAGCAGGGTCTTACCATTTATGATTGATTTTGGGCTGCACAATATATCAATAATCAATATTGGCTTTTTCTAATACTGGTCTCAGACTGCATTATGCAAACCTCCCATTTTATTTATTATTCTATCAGATGACCTTTTTTTTTGTGTGTGCTGTAAGCATCCTGTGCACCTACACTATATGGACAAAAGTATTGGGACACCTGCTCATTCATGGTTTCTTCTAAAAAAAAGAAGTACCTTTAAAGAGTTTCTCCTGCTTTTGTTGGAGTAACTGTCTCTACTGTCCAGAGAAGAAGGTGTTTGACTAGATTTTGGAGGAGCATTGTGATGAGGATTTGATTGCATTCAGCACCAAAAGGGTTAGAGAGGTCAGAATGTTGGATGATCACCACCCCACCTCATGATCCCCCAACTCCTCCCAAAAGTACTGGATGAAGCTCCACCATCCATCATTCCAGAGAACACAGTTCTTCCACTGCTCCACAGCTCAATGCTGGGCAGCTTTATACCCCCTATAGCCCACGCCTGGCATTATTAGGCCGCATGGTGCCAATAGGTTCATGGCTACAGAGAGTCCTATTTTATTGGCAGTACTTCTCTTCTACAGGGACTAGACAAACTAGATGTGTGCATTTGCACATCTGCTTCAGTAATGGGTGCAGCTTAAAGTGGCTGAATGCATTCATTAGAAGGGGTGTCCACAAACTTTTGGACATATGGTGTATTTTGGTCAAAAGCGGTATCTGCCCTCATGCTAAGAATACTGCGCGCACTGTTTGTGGTCTTATCCCTATCTCTTGTCTCATGTTACTTATTTACTTCAGCACTGTTTTGAATGGAAACAGGTGGATTATGGGACGACTGCTGACGAGCTGGAGATCCACTTTAACGGCTGTGGCCACGTAAACAGGGTTACCATACTGTGTGATAAGTTCACAGGCCATCCAAAAGGGTGAGGGCAGGGTAGCATTTATCCGTACCAGCGCAGCGGACATGCTTTATCAGTCTGTGCTCCTTCCCTCTTCTCTGCAGGTTTGCCTACATTGAGTTCTCCGATAGAGAATCTGTGAGGACGGCCATGGCTCTAGACGAAACCTTGTTCAGAGGACGTGTCATTAAGGTGAGGGAGAAAAGGGCGCGTGCCAAACAGCGTTTTAAAGGTTAGGAGTTGTGTTTTTGAAGTCAGTATTGATTTTTATTTTAGTTATTTTCACCCCCCCACACACACACACTTTTCTTCTGTGGTGGTTCTTCCTTATTTGGACGTTTATATAGCTGTAGTGATTGGTGCAATTTTACAGAACAGTATTTCGTAGCTTTAATGTTTTCCAATTACACTTAACAAGCGAGGGTCCACACATGTGCAGACCACCTAAAAAAAAAAAAGATAGAAGTGTTTTTGTTTTGAGACTCATTTTTTTTACAGCAGCCATTATGAAACTATAAAAATATATTTTATTTGAATAGACTAAAATATCTTGCTCTACCTATCGATCTGTGCCCCTTTGGGGGAATTTCTATTGGTCCAATTTTGCCCCACTATAAGGAACTGCAGATTCAGATTATGCTCAAAAGCAAAAATGTAAGAAAAATGAAGGCAAACCAGTTTTCTTTAGATTTGTCAGTTTTTGTTGGGCTTTAATGCCAAAAAGTAGTATTATTTAAATAAAAAAAAACTAAAATAAATGATGCATAATTAAAATTATTCCTGTTTTATGAAAAGTGAGAGGGAAAAAAATATATAATTATACTCAAAGTAGAAGTTACTTTGAAGTTTTCCATCCCAGCTGAGGTGGTGATTTGATTAACCAAATCAGATCACAATTTCAGGCCTGTTCTCAAAGCATGTCTTTTGGTTTCAGGTATTACCTAAAAGAACCAACATGCCGGGCATCAGCACTACAGACAGAGGGTTCCTGCGGGGCGGCCGGTTCAGAGGCAGAGGCTACCGCGGCTCCAGGTTTAACAACGGCAGGTTTCGCGGCTTTGTCAGGTCAGTGCTTCCCTCAGCAAAGTCGTTCTCATGCGTTTATCCCCCCTCAGCTGTTAAAAAAAAATCTCTATGAAGCATACAAATTGCAACACTGGAAGATGATAAATTATAAATGATCATAATCATAGTGGTCACACAATGCAAGGAGCAGCTGGCGTTTTCAGACAGCGTACAACAAAAATGAATAAAACTCATACAATTTAAATGAAAATTAGATTTGAGGCTCCACCCCTGCCTAAACATTTTTGTCCACATGAAAACTAAACATGCATGCACATACCAGCCCAGCAGGGGGCGCTGAGCTCCGAAAGTTTAGTCAAATGCCTCAAAACGCAGCATAATGGCCAAAATGGCACTAAATACAATACAATACAAGGCTGTGTTTAACCTATTGTACGGTACAGAAATCTGTCCAAGCTTAAAATCGAGTGGCACTGTCTCTGAATCACCTATATGACCCTGATCAGGCAAAGAAGTGAATTGTTGTGTAGGTGGTGTGGGTTTTTTTTGCAGTTGGGAGGCTAAAACAGGAAAGCTGTTTTAAGTGTCCAGAAACATGTGGACAGGGGCTGTTTCATGCATGCTTTAGGTTCTAAAGACCAGGCTCGCTTCCATTAATGTCCACTGTTCCTGTACCTTGTTTCAGAGGAGGTGGAAGAACACAGCCCTGGTATGTTCCTTACTGACTGAAAGAAGAGAACGGTTCTTTTTGTTTGCCTTGTTTTGTGTGGTCACTGAAGCACTTATAGGTGCTACCCGTCACCAAAGCTCTACCCTTAACGTCTATGGAACATCAATTTTGCTGGTACAATTTTTAGTAGCTACATATGTTGGGTATAGCTTCTCACGTTTTGTCGGACTTCAAGCCTAAACATTAACTAGAAATCAAGGAAGAAGAACTTGGTTTGCACTAATAATAAAACGGTTACCATTTTATTTATATTTTTATTGATGTACTTTCTTTAAAATCGACTGGCGGGTTGGAGGCTGGATTTGCCTTTTTGAATTTCAGTATTTTTGTTCGTGTGACTTCCTACCCTCTCTGTTCACTGTTTAATGTAATCACAGAATGAATTTGATGGAGAAAATAAATAAATGAATCTGTTTTGCTTTTGCCTGTATTAGAAGTCGGTGTTCTCAGTGTCTCTTAACTGAACAGGGTTTTATTTCACACAATATACAAACATTATACACATCAGGAGACGAGCAAAAACTGAAACTGCTGTATATACAATAGGGGTGGGGTGGTTTTAGCTGGATTGCACCATCATAGCTGACACCATGCTGTCGAATGCCCTGGAGGGGGGGAAAAAAAGGAAACACTTTAGAGGCTAAATGAAGGTCAATAATGGGGATGAATTGGATGGATAAAAATGACATATTGCAACCTGCTGTGAGATGGGTCTTATTTGCAATCTGGCTTATGTTGAGGGCTAAACAGACAGTGAGAATCCTTAAGTACCACTGAGGAGGGGTGAGAATAAAATAGACCTAAGGTAGCAAAGTCCAGTAACACTAAAATAAAGGTAATAATAAAAACGATGCAAGTTGTAGGCTAGCCTACACTTATTATGCCTATTACATATCCCAACTATTCAGTGATAATTAGCATACTGCAGCCAGCTGAGATTAGTATTGTGCAGGATGATATTACTGTACCTAACATTTATATTGAGCAGCTGTAGTCCATGATATCATCACTGTCATGCCAAAACCTTGTGCTTTTCACTTTTTGATCATGTGAATCTGCCAGTTTCTAATGTTTTGTAAAGAAGAATCATGATGACTGGACCAAAAGAAATGCTCCTGTGCACATGCCATCTTTCAGATACAAGGTTTTAGCATGAGAGCTGTGATATGAATATTAATAGTAAGCCCAAATTCCACTATAGTGTCTATACAAATCAATGTATTGCTCCTTGCTCTCTTTCAAACATCTTCGCTTACTGTCTTTCAATCAGTGACCAAAACAAGGCTCCTGGGTGTGGTCCATTACAGTAAAATAGGTGGGAATTATGCTGTGGACACACCCACATTCAAATTACTAGGCTTTTTCTAGGCTTGCTTTTTTTTTTTTTTGTTAGATGGCTGTAGGAAATGTCCCTTCCCTTCCTTTCTATAGAAACTATCGGCCAGGTCACATTTGCAGCCAGAGTCTGCGCCGTAGAGACCAGAGCCAGCCTCGTGAACTGATTTGGTAGACCCACCCCCCCTTTTTCTCAGACCACCTTCATTGAGCTTCCAGTGCAGAAGCAGAGTGGATTTCCCCCTGGACTCCCAGTTTGTCCGGTAAGTGGACACTCCAAACGTAAAAGTGCAGCTCATGTAAGTAACAGAAAGGACGCCATGCAGGTCCTGCTGCAGATGACCAGACTATTCCAGCCAAGGCTGTCAGTTACTTAATTCCTAAGTGTAGCCCTGCCTTCTTAAGACAGAGCAGAGTAAGGGTTAAAAACTGAGGGGAAAGTAACTGCTGAGATTTGGAGACACTGCAGATGGAAAGACAGTTTAGAGGAAGATGATGAGATGGAAAATGAGTGGTCATTGGGCGGAGCTACGCATTATACTGCAGCCAGCCTGTGGTTGCTTCACTTTTGACAAATGTTGCACTGTCCATGTTTTCTGCAGTCGTTGGGCACAGCTGCCTGTAGTAGATAACTACACTTCAGTAGCATTGAGAAGTTTAAAGAGTTTTAAATCTCGAAAATCCGAATATCGTATCAACCAACAGTTCTTACTTTGACTGAATCGGATCGCCAGGGTTGTAGAAGGGATTGCACATCACATCTGTGAAGGAATTGTGCAACTTTCTGAACATCTGTGAAGAGAGAATGAGCAGTATCACTCTGCTGTTAGTGAGGAACACCGGGTGGGGTCATCAAAAAGTGCAGTTTTGCTCTTTTGGTTGACTTACACTTCGTATCTCGTTGTCTCTCAGCGACGTGTTTGATGAGTCTACAACAATGACGAACTTGACTTTAGAGTTGGTCACATAACCATATCTGAAATAACAGTTAAGGCCAATTTTGATGCGGCCTATATTTATGCACTATCCGTAACTCGGCCCTGCAGATTCCACCCTTCCTCTCGAGAGTCACCCAGGTGCTCAGATGTTCAGTCTCTCCTCACTTTAAGACTTCACCACTGCAGCTCTCTTCTGGCTGGTCTCCCTCTGCACACCATCAGGCCCCTGCAACTTATCCACAACACAGCGGTACGGGTCAGGTCGTCTTCAATGTTCCTAAGTTCAGCAATGTTCAGCCCCTTCCTTTGCTGCGTTCTCTCTCTTCACTGTAGCTTCCTGTAGCTGCTGCCCAGGTCATCAGATTCAGACCCCTGACTCTGGTCTACAAAGCCAAGACTGGACCAGCCGGCCCCTCCGTACTTGATGGCGATGGTCAAAAGCTGATCTGCACCAAGAGCCCTTCCAGCTTCAAGTACGGCTCGGCTCGACCCGCCATCCTTTAAGATCCACGGAAGACGAGCGTCCAGACTTTTTTCTGTCCTGCACCGAAGTGGTGGAACGAACTTCCCCTGGGTGTTTGAACAGCAGAGTCCAACGCTCACTGTCCTCAAACCCAGACTGAAGACCCTCCTCTTCTGAGAGGACTTGGGCGAATAGCAGAGTGGTCTCCTTACTGACTTGTGTTTAGTAGAGTCTAAGATTAGAGGATCTTTGAATTATTAGTCTATTAAACTAGCTGAGGTTTTTCTTGGGTAAATAGCAAAGCACTTTGTAAGTCGCTTTGGAGAAGAGCATCTGCTAAATATATTTATATGTTTATTATCTAACCATGAAACACTCCACTGCACTTACTTTCTTTTCCTCTCGTTTAAAAGTATTAGATCCTTGAGGAACTCAGAGGTTCTTTGATTTGACCACTTTCATGGTTCTCTTCAAAGCTGCTGAAAGAACACTAGCTTGTGAACTATGGACCTTGTCTGTATCGTCACACCTCCTCCCCATACACACACACTCTGCACCCTGCACTTACGACTGGAGACTCTATGCTCAGTCACACACTGCACCCACAAAGACTTCCACCCATACTGCATGTGTTGGCTGTCCAGCGAACTTTAAGGCAATCAGGCTTAATGTGAAGGATACACTTTGTAGTCCTCTGTTGGATAAAGCAGACCTAGGTAGAGCTCTCTCTGCTCAGCCATGGCTTTCCCCACTGTGGAGATCTTCTCCTCCACTACATCCAGAGACGTGTGCACCGTGTAGTGGAACTTCAGCTCACTCTGACTGGGGACGCTCCGTATGTACAGAGGATAGTTCTGCAGAGGGACACAGTGCAGACACATGATCACCTACATGTACATTCACACAGAGCATCGTTTCATGTCTGAAACAAGAATGGATGTGTGCTATAATAAAGGTCTCATGCTCTAAGACAAGTATATTCAAACTGTAGGTGAAAGAAAACACAATGTTTCTCATATACAAAATATGTAATATCTCAGGATCAACATTTATGTAGAATGTTTTTTTATTCATTAGAATTTTCAGTAAGTGAATAAGAAAAATCACATTTTGAAATATGTTGGATTTAACACAATATATGTACTTTTTTTATTTATTATTTTAAATGTTTGTCAGTTATTAAAAGTCTTTATATCAATTTTTACAATCAATGAAGGCCTGGCAATATATTGTACCATAGCCTACTTTGACTGATGCTGCTTTTCAGTTTTAGCATTTAAAAAAAATCTGTTTAATTAATAGGTAATGAGTTTTACATCAATACTACCATGCTTATACAATGATTGAAACCTTGTATATCATCCTATACAATAATTGTGACCTCGTATATCATATTATACAATAATTGGGACCTCGTTTATTATCCTATACAATAATTGGGACCTTGTATATTATCCTGTACAATAATTGGGACCTTGTATATCATAATATACAATAATTGGGACCTTGTATATTATCCTGTACAATAATTGGGACCTTGTATATCATAATATACAATAATTGGGACCTTGTATATTATCCTATACAATAATTGGGACCTTATATATTATCCTATACAATAATTGGGACCTCGTATATCATACTATACAATAATTGGGACCTTATATATTATCCTATACAATAATTGGGACCTCGTATATCATATCATCCTATACAATAATTGGGACCTTGTATATTATCCTATACAATAATTGGGACCTCGTATATCATATCATCCTATACAATAATTGGGACCTCGTATATCATATCATCCTATACAATAATTGGGACCTTGTATATCATCCTATACAATAATTGGGACCTCGTAGATCATAATATACAATAATTGGGACCTCGTATATTATCCTATACAATAATTGAGACCTCGTATATTATCCTATACAATAATCGGTACCTCGTATATTATCCTATACAATAATTGGGACCTCATATATTATCCTATACAATAATTGGGACCTTGTATATTATCCTACACAATAATTGGGACCTCGTATATCATATCATCCTATACAATAATTGGGACCTTATATATTATCCTATACAATAATTGGGACCTCGTATATCATATCATCCTATACAATAATTGGGACCTTATATATTATCCTATACAATAATTGGGACCTCGTATATCATATTATCCTATACAATAATTGGGACCTCGTATATCATATCATCCTATACAATAATTGGGACCTTATATATTATCCTATACAATAATTGGGACCTCGTATATCATATTATCCTATACAATAATTGGGACCTCGTATATCATATCATCCTATACAATAATTGGGACCTTATATATTATTATTATATATTATCCTATACAATAATTGGGACCTTGTATATCATAATATACAATAATTGGGACCTCGTATATCATATCATCCTATACAATAATTGGGACCTCGTATATCATATCATCCTATACAATAATTGGGACCTCGTAGATCATAATATACAATAATTGGGACCTCGTAGATCATAATATACAATAATTGGGACCTCGTATATTATCCTATACAATAATTGGGACCTCGTATATTATCCTACACAATAATCGGGACCTTGTATATTATCCTACACAATAATTGGGACCTCGTATATCATATCATCCTATACAATAATTGGGACCTTGTATATCATAATATACAATAATTGGGACCTCGTATATCATATCATCCTATACAATAATTGGGACCTTATATATTATCCTATACAATAATTGGGACCTCGTATATCATATCATCCTATACAATAATTGGGACCTTATATATTATCCTATACAATAATTGGGACCTCGTATATCATATCATCCTATACAATAATTGGGACCTTATATATTATCCTATACAATAATTGGGACCTCGCATATCATATCATCCTATACAATAATTGGGACCTTGTATATTATCCTATACAATAATTGGGACCTCGTATATCATATCATCCTATACAATAATTGGGACCTCGTATATCATATCATCCTATACAATAATTGGGACCTCGTATATCATATCATCCTATACAATAATTGGGACCTCGTATATCATATCATCCTATACAATAATTGGGACCTCGTATATCATATCATCCTATACAATAATTGGGACCTTGTAGATCATATCATCCTATACAATAATTGGGACCTCGTATATCATAATATACAATAATTGGGACCTCGTATATTATCCTATACAATAATTGGGACCTCATTTATTATCCTATACAATAATTGAGACCTCGTATATTATCCTATACAATAATTGGGACCTCGTATATTATCCTATACAATAATCGGGACCTTGTATATTATCCTACACAATAATTGGGACCTCGTATATCATATCATCCTATATCATAATATACAATAATTGGGACCTCGTATATCATATCATCCTATACAATAATTGGGACCTTGTATATCATCCTATACAATAATTGGGACCTTGTATATCATAATATACAATAATTGGGACCTCGTATATTATCCTATACAATAATTGGGACCTCGTATATCATAATATACAATAATGGGCACCTCGTATATCATAATATACAATAATTGAGACCTCATTTATTATCCTATACAATAATTGGGACCTTATATATTATCCTATACAATAATTGGGACCTTGTATATTATCCTATACAATAATTGGGACCTCGTATATCATAATATACAATAATTGAGACCTCATTTATTATCCTATACAATAATTGGGACCTTGTATATCATCCTATACAATAATTGAGACCTTGTATATCATAATATACAATAATTGGGACCTTGTATATCATAATATACAATAATTGGGACCTTGTATATTATCCTATACAATAACTGGGACCTTGTATATCATAATATACAATAATTGGGACCTCGTATATCATCCTATACAATAATTGGGACCTCGTAGATCATAATATACAATAATTGGGACCTTGTATATCATAATATACAATAATTGGGACCTTGTATATCATAATATACAATAATTGGGACCTTGTATATTATCCTATACAATAATTGGGACCTCGTATATCATAATATACAATAATGGGCACCTCGTATATCATAATATACAATAATTGAGACCTCATTTATTATCCTATACAATAATTGGGACCTCGTATATCATCCTATACAATAATTGGGACCTTGTAGATCATAATATACAATAATTGGGACCTCGTAGATCATAATATACAATAATTGGGACCTCGTATATCATAATATACAATAATTGGGACCTCGTATATCATAATATACAATAATTGGGACCTCGTATATTATCCTATACAATAATTGGGACCTCATTTATTATCCTATACAATAATTGAGACCTCGTATATTATCCTATACAATAATTGGGACCTCGTATATTATCCTATACAATAATCGGGACCTTGTATATTATCCTACACAATAATTGGGACCTCGTATATCATATCATCCTATATCATAATATACAATAATTGGGACCTCGTATATCATCCTATACAATAATTGGGACCTCGTATATCATAATATACAATAATGGGCACCTCGTATATCATAATATACAATAATTGAGACCTCATTTATTATCCTATACAATAATTGGGACCTCATTTATTATCCTATACAATAATTGGGACCTTGTATATTATCCTATACAATAATTGGGACCTCGTATATCATAATATACAATAATTGAGACCTCATTTATTATCCTATACAATAATTGGGACCTTGTATATCATCCTATACAATAATTGAGACCTTGTATATCATAATATACAATAATTGGGACCTTGTATATCATAATATACAATAATTGGGACCTTGTATATTATCCTATACAATAACTGGGACCTTGTATATCATAATATACAATAATTGGGACCTCGTATATCATCCTATACAATAATTGGGACCTCGTAGATCATAATATACAATAATTGGGACCTTGTATATTATCCTATACAATAATTGGGACCTCGTATATCATAATATACAATAATTGAGACCTCATTTATTATCCTATACAATAATTGGGACCTCATTTATTATCCTATACAATAATAGGGACCTCGTAGATCATAATATACAATAATTGGGACCTCGTATATTATCCTATACAATAATTGGGACCTCATATATTATCCTATACAATAATTGGGACCTTATAACACACTATGTGCTTTACACAATATAAGAGAATAATAACAGAACTTCGTGCACTTGTATCTTGTGCATTTGTTCTAAAATAGCAGTTAGAAATCAGTAAATATTATATAAATAATCTCTGATTTAATTTTAAGAGAAAAACAATCAACAGCAGCATCGACTGATCAGCAGGTCATTCTTTCAGCTCAGTATCAGCCCTCAGAAAGCAGGGCTTCATTAACCATACTCATTAACTATACTCGTGAACTATACTCGTGAACTATACTGGTGAACTATACTGGTGAACTATACTGGTGAACTATACTCATTAACTATACTCATTAACTATACTCATTAACTATACTCATTAACTATAGTGGTGAACTATAGTGGTGAACTATACTCATTAACTACACTGGTGAACTATACTGGTGAACTATACTCATTAACTACACTGGTGAACTATACTGGTGAACTATACTGGTGAACTATACTCATTAACTATACTCATTAACTATACTGGTGAACTATACTCATTAACTATAGTGGTGAACTATACTCATTAACTATAGTGGTGAACTATACTCATTAACTATAGTGGTGAACTATACTCATTAACTATAGTGGTGAACTATACTCATTAACTATAGTGGTGAACTATACTCATTAACTATAGTGGTGAACTATACTCATTAACTATAGTGGTGAACTATACTCATTAACTATACTCATTAACTATACTGGTGAACTATACTGGTGAACTATACTGGTGAACTATACTGGTGAACTATACTGGTGAAATACTCATTAACTATACTGGTGAAATACTCATTAACTATACTCATTAACTATACTGGTGAACTATACTCATTAACTATACTCATTAACTATACTGGTGAACTATACTGGTGAACTATACTGGTGAACTATACTCATTAACTATACTCATTAACTATACTCATTAACTATACTGGTGAACTATACTGGTGAACTATACTGGTGAACTATACTCATTAACTATAGTGGTTAACTATACTCATTAACTATACTGGTGAACTATACTGGTGAACTATACTGGTGAACTATACTGGTGAACTATACTCATTAACTATAGTGGTTAACTATACTCATTAACTATACTGGTGAACTATACTGGTGAACTATACTGGTGAACTATACTCATTAACTATAGTGGTTAACTATACTCATTAACTATACTGGTGAACTATACTGGTGAACTATACTGGTGAACTATACTCATTAACTATAGTGGTTAACTATACTCATTAACTATACTGGTGAACTATACTGGTGAACTATACTCATTAACTATACTGGTGAACTATACTCATTAATTATACTTAGTTATAAACCTTATTTCTGATATGTCTGGAAATGAACCCGATCCTGTAGGTCATTAATATCCATATAATAATTAGTGTTAGTGCCATGCAGGTAGCTAACTAGCTATCCTTTTACTGTAGCTATTCTACAGCAGACCATTACAGAATAAAGCATCCAAACCACACAAATACCCCAAATAAATCATGAATCAGTTTGACATCACGATTTCCAGCAATTCTGAGCAACATTAGAGCTACAAAACCTCAAGAAACTCAAATATGATGTAGCTAAACATCTGAAGCAGAGGCGCCCGTCCTCCGAGACGCGGATGATCAACAGTATCGTGACTAAAACCCCGTTATAAACGCCTTAACACCACAATACAAAGGTCCTGCGTTGCTTAATGAAGTCTCCTAAAACGCCACCACCTCCTAAAACTGCCATTAAAAGACAAATACAGATAAAACTCAGTAGATTTCTGTGTTTACCTCCTTCGCTATCACCGCCACGCAGACCGCCATCTTGAAACGGTCGTGACGCAAGTCTCGCGTGATCACGTGACCACACTTTTATTTTCTTCGTTCCTGTTTATTATTTAATCGTTTTTTTGTTGAATTTAAGGTTTTCTCTGCTATATTTTTTTACGTACAATTAATAGCACAGATATTAAATATTTTCCGTGTTTATGGAGCACCTGATAGAGCAGTAAAGCCGCTGTATTTACACTTTAGTCCGTCTGCCTGAACTGTGCTTACTTCCGGGTAGAGCAGGCATGTGATGTGCAGCTGGAACCAGTGAAGAGATGAGCTGATCTGAGCTGATCTGAGCTGATCTGAGCTGATCTGAGCTGAAATGGGGATTAAGTATCTGCCTGTCCTTTTTTGGGCTGCGTTTCTTCTCCCAGCAGACAGCCAGAATGTTTCTACTCCAAATATTATCATCATGCTTATGGATGATGTGAGTATGCCATGTGTTTCCTTCTGCATCTGTCTTCTGCTCTGAGTTCTGCATTTCTAAAGATCTGCTCCTATTTCTATTTTCATATCCTGCATTTCTATGCAGGTTTCTTGAGTTTGATGAATTTCCACTATCTGGATTCCTGTATCTGCTTCCCATCCCATTCATTTCTGCAGTTCTGCCACCAGCTGAAAGTCTCATAATCACAACTGTTTATCTTGTGATCTCAAGATAACTAGTTACATCTGACAATGTCGTTGGGCTGCTGCTCTCATCCAAAGCAACCTCCATTCTCCTACCTGTGTAGCATAATTCACATTAGAGCTCTGGATAAGAGCGTCAGCCACACCAAATGGACAAAAGTGTTGGGACACCTGCTCATTCATTGTCTCTTCTGAAATCAGGGGTATTAAAAAAGACTGTATCCTGCTTCCTTTAGAGTAACTGTCAGTAGTTGATGTAGTTATCTCATAATCACAACTGTTTATCTTGTGATCTCAAGATAACTAGTTACATCTGACAATGTCGTTGGGCTGCTGCTGTCATCCAAAGCAACCTACATAAGAGTTAAGAGTCTTGCCCATGGACTCTTACTGGTGTAGCGTGATGTGTCACCCCAGTTTGCCACAGGGAGGCCGATGTTGTTACCCACCCTGTTATCTTTCAATAAGTGAGAGATTGCAGTTTTGTGTTTCTAAATTAAGATGAGTTGTCCCTTGTGTGTATTGTATGTATTTATTGTATTGTTTCCATTAGCTATATTTCTATAGTTTTATATAAATTTCTATTTTCTCAACATAATTTATGTTATATTATTATGCTTACATTTCTGTTTCCATCAGCTAAGTTTCTATAGTTGAACTTGTTGCCTACTTTTTTTCTCCATCAGATGAATTTCTATAGTTTGGCTGAAATTTCTATTTTCACCAGCTAAATTTGTATAATCTTTAATAATATTTTTTTCTACAGTTGTACTCTCTGTAAAATTCTATTTCCACCAGCTGAGCTATTTCTAGAATGTGGCTTAAGTTTTCACTTCAGCTAACTGAATTTCTACAGTTCTGTTCAGATTTCTGTCTCAAATTTCTGTTTCCACTAGCTGGATATCTAGAGTTTGACCTAAATTTGTTTTTCCATCAGATGAATTTATATAGTTTGACTTCAGTTTCTATTTACACCATCTGAATTTCTTATCTTTGACCAAAATTCTACCTCTAGTAGCTGAATTTATGCAGATTTGTATTTCCACCAGCTGGATTTCTATGGTTTGGCTCAAATTTCTTTTCTTTCAATTTTTTTTTCAGATGGGATGGGGAGATCTGGGCGTATTTGGTCAGCCGTCCAAGGAAACCCCACACTTGGACTTGATGGCCTCTCAGGGCATGCTGTTCCCCAACTTCTACACTGGAAACCCGCTCTGTTCCCCATGTGTGTGTCTGCGCTGAGGTTTCCTTATATACTGCTGTCATAAAGGGATCTAATGAAGTGCACTAAACCTAAAGCACAGCTGTGTTTTAGCATGCTGTTGTAGCTACTCATCACAATGGATTGATTATTAATTCATATCCAGATAAGCAGCTTTACATATTAGACTTTAGCCAGTCATCGGGCAAAACTCCTAACTCCATTCTCCTACCTGTGTAGCATAATTCACGTTAGAGCTCTGGGTAAGAGCGTCAGCTACACCATATGGACAAAAGTATTGGGACACCTGCTCATTCATTGTCTCTTCTGAAATCAGGGGTTTTAAAAAGACTGTATCCTGCTTTCTTTAGAGTAAACACTAACTGTAAACACTACTGTCCAGGCAAGAAGGCTTTCTACTAGATTTAGGAGATGCTTTGCTGTGAGGATTTGATTGAGTACATTCAGCGACAAGAGAAGCGTTAGTGAGGTCAGGATGTTGGATAATGATCACCACCCCACCTCATCATCATCCCAAACTCACCCCAGAAGTATTGAATGGAGCTCCACCATCCATCATTCCAGAGAACACTCAAAACTGCTCAATGCTGCTGGGGGGCTTTATACCCCTCTAGCCCACGCCTGGCATTAGGCGGCATGGTGCCAATCAGTCCAGCATGTTTAGGCTATTCTATTGACAGCTCTTCTCTACAGGGACTGGACAAGCTGTATGCGTGTGTGTGCATTTGCACGTCTCTGTCAGGAATGGGCGCAAGTAGCTGAATGCATTCATTAGAAGGGGTGTCCATAATTATTTGGACACATGCGCATATGGCGTATATTTCTGTTTCAGATGAATTCCACTGGTTGGAGAGCATCCTTTAGGCACTGGCACTGAGAGGCAGGGCGATTGAACTCATTATGCTAATGTGGCTAATACTCACACTACTGATATATGCAAATTATACATCATTTGAGAATTTGAACAAATGTGTTCTGAGGAAGCTGCAGTGTTGGGCTACTCTTAGTTTTAATTAATTTTTAAGCAAATAAGGCTTAATCGATAGCTAATCTGGGAGGAGGTAGATGAAGGGGCCTGGAGGAAGTCTGTACCTGGTGTTTTGGATTAGCACCGTGGAGACAGTATTAGAGAAACTTCCTCAGAACCTTAATTAGAATTTTAATCACACTGCAGATAGGACAAGGGCCGTCTAATCACGCTGTGCGGGGTGAGCTCCCCTGTCTCCAATTTATTTCCCCCCTCTCGCTCTTTGAAATGAAATGAGGCTTATTTCAGGCTGGATTTTGTACATTTAACCCAGCTCAGATTTGCTCTTGAGGAAGGTTTCTGCCTTTCGATCAGATATTCAAACTTTTCCTTCGCAAGGACAGACGAGTCTCTGTAGTAATATATATTCCCTTCATGCTTCAGATGCTTCTCGTGATTGGTAGCACATTCCATGCCTTGGCCTCGTCCTCTCCGGGTGTTGTGATTTCCTCTGGTTTATAAGCGAAATAACTCCCATCTCTCTCTCCTTGCTGTTTTCTCCAGCCAGGGCCGCGCTGCTTACCGGCCGCCTCCCAGTCCGCAACGGATTCTACACCACTAATGCACACGCCAGGAACGGTACAGTCTTGTGTTATACACTCGATATACATCAGCACTCAAACGTGTGGAATTGCTGCTCAAGAGTTTGGATTCAGTGGATAACTGATAGCAACATGCATGTATAGCATAATCTAATACACCTCCTACAGTGTGTGAGCCCTGTTCACCTTCACAGCTGTGGGTGTGTGTTGGATGGGTGCAGAAAGATGAACATAAACACATGAAATGAATTTAATAAATAATAAATGAATAAATATATTATTTTATTATTTTATTTCCGCCTTTTTTAACAGAATTCTTGTAATTTTAAAAAGTAATATTAAGGACGATATGGTAAAAATGCTGTATCACGATATTTAAAGACTTTTATTGTGATACACAATATTTATCACGATACATGTACTCAGACTAAACACATCCACAGCGTCAGATTCTTCTAAACTACTGTTCAGATCCTCTCCTGTACTGAATACAGTGATTTATACTCTATATATCTGCTGCCCTTCATCTAATTAAGCCAGTCTAATTACACTGTTAATAATGAAACCTGCAGCTGATCAGTGCTTATTAAGCTCTAATAAACAGTCTCCTCCATATGATTAGAAAAGTATATTGTATCACGATATCAAAATGTATCACGGTATGATAAAATAATCGCCATATCTGTATCCCAATTCTATGTGTCACACCTCTGTCCTGTTGGTGCCCGTCTGCTCAGTTTACTTTTGCTTGTTCTCGTCAGTTTGTTTTGGTTTTCCCCATGTTAGTCTTCAGTACATGGCCCCCGTCTCCACCCTAGCCCCGCCTTCTCATTAGTGTTCCCTCCTGTGCCTCCTTTGTAGCCCTGCTCTCTCGTTATCTTCAGGTGTTTCTGGCCAGTGTCTGTGTAGATGTAGTCCCTTTGTTATGGGGCAGTGGCTCGGCAAGCTGCTACTGTTGGGCTCTTGAGCAAGGCCCTTCACTCTCTCTGCTCCCCGGGCACTGGAGTTGGCTGCCCACCGCTCTGGGTGTGTCCATGGTAGGTCAACTCATGGTAGGTTGGTCCATGGTAGGTCGTTCCATGGTTGGTCCATGGTTGCTCGGTCCAAGTCGGTAGGTCAGTCGCTCCATGGTTGGTCGGCCCATGGTCGGTCGGCCTATGGTAGGTCATTCCATGGTAGGTCGCTCCATGGTTGGTTCATGGTCGCTCGGTCCAAATCGGTAGGTCATTCGGCCCATGGTAGGTTGGTCGCTTGGTCCATGGTCGCTTGGTCCAAGTCGGTCAGTCCATGATAGGTCGCTCCATGGTCGGTTGGTCGGTCGGCTCATGGTCGGTCGGTCCATGGTAGGTCAACTCATGGTAGGTTGGTCCATGGTAGGTCGTTCCATGGTTGGTCCATGGTCGGTCGGCCCATGGTAGGTCAACTCATGGTAGGTTGGTCCATGGTAGGTCGTTCCATGGTTGGTCCATGGTCGCTCGGTCCAAGTCGGTAGGTCAGTCGCCCCATGGTCGGTCGGCCTATGGTAGGTCATTCCATGGTAGGTCGCTCCATGGTTGGTTCATGGTCGCTCGGTCCAAATCGGTAGGTCATTCGGCCCATGGTAGGTTGGTCACTTGGTCCATGGTCGCTCTGTCCGAGGCGGTCGGCTCATGGTAGGTCGGCCCATGGTAGGTCGCTCCATGGTAGGTCGGTCCAGGTCAGTAGGTCGGTCGGTCTAAGGTAGGTTGCCCCATGGTCAGTTGGTCGGTCCATGGTAGGTCGGCCCATGGTAGGACGGTCGATCCATGGTCAGTCCAGCTGTTTCTGCTTTAGTTTAGTTTTGTTATTTTTTGTATCCTGTTTTGCTCTGGATTTTCTACTAAATCTACCTACATTTACATCCACCTTCCCCTCCAAGCTCCACAAACGGTGACACTGAGCAGGATTATTGGATATAAAATAACAAATATTTTAATATATTGAAATATTTAAAAATTCCAAATTCTATTGCAGTGTTTCACATATTTCAGATCAATTTCTATTCATTTGCTAATCATTAAATCTGACATGTTGATTACATAAAGAGTGCTGCATTTTATGTTGCATGTGTTTCATTTGCTGGGTGTGCTCATTTGCCCTACTGGGAAACACATGCAGGATGTAATAAACAATTATTGTGCAATAAACCAGTGCAGACGTGTTCATTTTTTACTTTGAAAATCAACAAAACCATGGAATTTGACCAGGTGTACTTTTACTCATGACTTTACACATGACTGTATACGCTATATGCTTATAATACCTGCCTGTAGTCTGTAACCAGCAGTCAGGGGTGGAAATCTCTCACCTTGCAGCAGTTTGATTCACTTACACTTCCTTTTGCACCACAATATGGTTTGATTTGATATTATTGCCTCATTCTTATTTTTAGAAATACACAGAATACCCAAACAGTACTGGTGGAACACAGTAGTGTAAAATATAAACCATAAAATCATCTGAAAATTGCTGGATAAGTTAATGTATAATCTTAATTTATAATCCATTTGAACCTTTTAGAATCTCAGCAGTTAATCTCCACCTACAGATTAGTGCATTTTAACAGCTCTCACATCTTGACCTCTCCTTCTGCTGCTTCTGTCTGTTGTGTAACAGTCGTTCCTCATCCACAGCCTACACACCGCAGGAGATCGTTGGAGGAATTTCAAAAGATGAGATCCTGTTGCCTCAGATCCTGAAGAAAAGAGGCTACACCAGCAAGATCGTTGGCAAGTGGTGAGTGTAATTATGATGAAGGTAAAACAGGCAACCCCTGAGGGCCCCCAGGAGCCAAATCCATACAGTCTGTAGTGGAGTTCCCAGAGAAGATCAGCACCCAAACATGCTAATGTTATATAGAGTTAATTACTGGTAGACACTCTCACTGACCACTGACTTTATGTTTATTTGGGTTTATTCTAATGTTATATAGAGTTAATTACAGGTAGACACTCACTGACCACTGACTATATTTATTTGGGTTTATGTTAATGTTATATAGAGTTAATTACAGGTAGACACTCTCACTGACCACTGACTTTATATTTATTTGGGTTTATTCTAATGTTATATAGAGTTAATTACAGGTAGACACTCTCACTGACCACTGACTTTATGTTTATTTGGGTTTATTCTAATGTTATATAGAGTTAATTACAGGTAGACACTCTCACTGACCACTGACTTTATGCTTATTTGGGTTTATTCTAATGTTATATAGAGTTAATTACAGGTAGACACTCTCACTGACCACTGCCTTTATGTTTATTTGGGTTCATTCTGCTGTTAAATAGAGCTTTACAGGTAGACACTCTCACTGACCACTGACTTTATGTTTATTTGGGTTTATTCTAATGTTATATAGAGTTAATTATACCTGGACACTCACTGACCACTGACCACTTTTTTAATGTTATCTGATGATCTCTTCTAATTGTTCTAATATCTTTACCCACTACAGGCACCTCGGACACAGAGAGCAGTTCCTGCCCCTTCAGCACGGGTTCGATCAGTGGTTTGGATCTCCAAACTGTCATTTTGGACCATATAACGATTCCAACCGGCCCAACATCCCCGTCTACAACAACTCCCAGATGATAGGAAGGTGTGTGTCAAGCTCTGCTGAACCTTTACCAAAGCAGGTTTCACAGAGATTTGATTGGTTGACTGGTTCAGGATAACATATCTGGGTAATTTCGATTTCCCACAGGAAGCACTGAATAACAGTGACACACTCCACAGCTCAGTCTGTTACTGTCTCAGAATCACTCCACAGTTACTCCTGTCAGATTCCTACAACTGCACTGCAGATTCATACTGGATTACAATCACTATGTAATCATTACTGTTTGAGTGTAAAAACTACACACTGCAGATTCATACTGGATTAAAATCACTCCACAGATAGACTGTAAAACTTTACACAGTTGCAGATTCATACTGGATGAAAAACTCCTGCATACACTGCAGATTTATACTGGATAAAATCAATATACTATTTGGAAATAACTATACACGCTACATATTTATGTATCTAATCCAGTATGAATCTGTAGTGTGGATAGTTTTCATCGTCTGACAATCAACTGTGGAGTGACTTTGCAAACCACACACACTCCAGATTCATACTGGATTAAAGTCAAACCACAATTATTACGGTCAGACTGTAAAAACTACACACACTCCAGATTCATACTGGATTAGAATGACTCTATAATTATTACGGTCAGACTATAAAAACTGCACACACTCCAGATTCATACTGGATTAGAATGACTCTATAATTATTACGGTCAGACTGTAAAAACTGCACACACTCCAGATTCATACTGGATTAAAATGACTCTATAATTATTACAGTCAGACTGTAAAAACTACACACACTCCAGATTCATACTGGATTAAAGTCAAACCACAATTATTACGGTCAGACTGTAAAAACTACACACACTCCAGATTCATACTGGATTAAAGTCAGACCACAATTATTACGGTCAGACTGTAAAAACTACACACACTCCAGATTCATACTGGATTAAAGTCAGACCACAATTATTACTTTCAGACTGTAAAAACTGCACACACTTCAGATTCATACTGGATTAAAATGACTCTATAATTATTACAGTCAGACTGTAAAAACTACACACACTCCAGATTCATACTGGATTAAAGTCAGACCACAATTATTACTATCAGACTGTAAAAACTACACACACTCCAGATTCATACTGGATTAAAGTCAGACCACAATTATTATGGTCAGACTGTAAAAACTGCACACACTTCAGATTCATACTGGATTAAAATGACTCTATAATTATTACAGTCAGACTGTAAAAACTACACACACTCCAGATTCATACTGGATTAAAGTCAGACCACAATTATTACTATCAGACTGTAAAAACTACACACACTCCAGATTCATACTGGATTAAAGTCAGACCACAATTATTACTTTCAGACTGTAAAAACTGCACACACTCCAGATTCATACTGGATTAAAATGACTCTATAATTATTACAGTCAGACTGTAAAAACTACACACACTTCAGATTCATACTGGATTAAAGTCAGACCACAATTATTACTATCAGACTGTAAAAACTACACACACTCCAGATTCATACTGGATTAAAGTCAGACCACAATTATTACTATCAGACTGTAAAAACTACACACACTCCAGATTCATACTGGATTAAAATCAGACCACTGACTTTACCGTCAGACTGTAAAAACATCAAATTCTGGATTTAAATCAGAGATCCTTTCTGACTGTCTCCTGGTAAGACTAATCCAATTTGAACAGAACACACACACACACACTTCTAATGGCCGCAGTAACATCTGTAAATGTCCTCTGGGAGACAGTAAGCTCTGGCTGTGAGCTGGCGGTGCCCTGGCTGCATCAGGCTGGTTCCTCTGTTGGTTTGTGAGCTTGTGTTTAGAGCAGCTGCGTTTGGCTCTCCTATTTTCTGTCTGTTTGTTTGTTCTCCCTAAACAGCCGTATGTGCATTCAGGGTCATTGGCTCCAGCAAGTGTGCCACTTTTGCGCTTAGCAGTGGATTTAATGAGCGCGGCGTTCCTGAGCATGGCCAGACGTGCATACACACGCGCACACCCGCGCACACACACCCTGGAGACGGCAGGTTGCGTCGATGGTGTGTTAGGACACCTGGAACAGCCGGAGCATGCGAGCCGGCGAAGCAGCAACACGCCTCAGCTCATAACACCCCCCACCCCCCCCCACCCGACTCTGCAGAGACTCGGAGTGTGTGCCTCACTAAATTCACTCCTTAATCACTCTTTGGAACTGGGATCTGCAGCAGACGGCTGCTGGAGACAGATCACTGTAGTCAGGGTGAAATTTCCTGTCTTTTACTAATAGCAGAAAAGGTGTGTTTCCTGAGTACTTGAGCAGCTTATCACCCAGGTGGTTGCATGGGTGTTGCTAGGTGGTTGCTATAGAGTCAAAAGACAGTTGATGTGGGGTCCCAGGTGGGTGCTGTGGGGTTGCTAGGCTTTGCGGTGCTATGCTGTGTCACTATGTGGCTGTTGTGGTGTTGCTGCTGTGGGAGCCCTGGTGGTTGCTATGGGGTTCATGTTGTTGCTAGGATGTTCCTAGGTTGCTGTGGGGTTGGTAGACAGTTGCTATGCTGTTCTATGTGGTTGCTAAAAGGATTGCTAGGGTGCTAGGGTGTCACTAAGTGGCTGTTATGGGATCCCAGGTGGTGGCTAGGCTGTTCCAAGTGGTTGCTGTTGTGTCGCCAAGTGGCTGTTATGGAATCCCAGGTGGTTGGGAACAGGGTTGCTAAGTGGTTGATGTGATGTTCTAAGGGTGTTGCTAGGGTGTTGTTTAGGCCAGGTAGTTGCTGTGGTGTCCCACATGTGCTAGGATGTTGCAAGGTGGTTGCTATGGGATCTCTGTTGGTTGCTAGGGTGTTGCTTGTTGTGGGCTAGGCTATCCCTTGTAGGTGCTATAATGTTGCTGGGTGGTTGCTAGCCACTACCTGTGCCACCAAGAGGTGGCTAAGCAGATGCTATGGGGTCACTATGGTGGTTGGCAGAAGGTTGCTAGGCAGTTGCTGTGCTGAACCTATTGCTAGGGTGTTGCTAGGTAGATCCAGTGGTGTTCCAAATGAGTCCTGGGATCTTGCTCAGTGGTTGATGTGGTGTCACTATTGGCAGCTAGGGTGTTGCTTGATGTTGGCTATATTATCCCATGTGGTTGCCAGGGGTTTGCTAGGTTGTTGCTGTGCTGTTCCAGGTGGTTCCTATGGTGTCGATAAGCGGTTTATATGGAATCCCATGTGGTTGAGAAAGGGTTCTCTATGCGTTTGCTGTGCTGAACCTATTGCTAGGGTGTTGCTAGGCAGATCCAGTGGTGTTTCAAATGAGTCCTGGGATATTGCTAGGTGGTTGATGTGGTGACACGTTTGGTTGCTAGGGTGTTGCTTGCTGCTGACTGTGTTATCTCTGCTGGCTGATGGTGGCTTCTGTGCTGTGTGAGTGTTTATATAGTGTCATTGCCGAAGTGTCCTGGGTGGTTGCTAAGCTTTGACAGTCGTAAGCATGTGCTAATATGAGCATCACTACAGACGGAGGAGTCCAACCCTAAGCTGTGTATTTTGCAGATACTACGAGGAGTTTGAAATCAGTGAAAAAACTGGAGAGTCCAACCTCACACAGATCTATTTACAGGTGAGTTTCACTGTTCACAGGTAATTACCATGCTATCAAGCTTAGACTCCAAATCCAAATCTGTTTTTCAGCAGTTAAATCTGAGGACTTTGCTGCAGATATAACAACACCATCACCAAACAGTCGGTTGAGCTTGAATGATGAGCTTGAACTCTGCATCACGTCACGTTAATGTGACAGAATAATATAATTTTAACTATTATTATTGTCATTAATTAGATAAAATAAGTTGGTATAACAGGTTAGAAAGCAGTATTTTGGTCCTGATTGGCTGTGATCTCTCATTTCTGATTCCAGGAAGGTTTGGACTTCATCCGGCACCAGACCCTCGCCCGCCGGCCTTTCTTCCTCTACTGGGCTCCAGATGCCACCCATGCACCGGTTTACGCTTCCAAGCGTTTCTTAGGAAAAAGCCAGCGGGGGCGGTAAGATTAATATCATCATTTATTAAATCAGTCTTCGTAATATTGTAACTGTCTCTGATGGAAAACAGCTTTGTTGCTGTTGCACAAAAACCTTGTATCTCCGTTGTTGATGTAATTTCATTCTTCTTGTTTTTCACGCTGTGCCAAAAGTTCAAGACAAGGTTTTTGCCCAACAAAATGTCTCCTCTTTGATTTTTGAGTTTATTACTGATGTACATTTTCCCTTCATGTTTATTTTTGATGCTTTTTATGTTTATTTGGGTTTATTCTAATGTTTTATAGAGTTAATTACAGGTAGACACTCTCACTGACCACTGACTTTATGTTTATTTGGGTTTATTCAAATGTTATATAGAGTTAATTACAGGTAGACACTCTCACTGACCACTGACTTTATGTTTATTTGGGTTTATTCTAATGTTATATAGAGTTAATTACAGGTAGACACTCTCACTGACCACTGACTTTATGTTTATTTGGGTTTATTCTAATGTTATATAAAGTTCATTACAGGTAGACGCTCTCACTGACCACTGACTTTATGTTTATTTGGGTTTATTCTAATGTTTTATAGAGTTAATTACAGGTAGACGCTCTCCCTGACCACTGACTTTATGTTTATTTGGGTTTATTCTAATGTTATATAGAGTTAATTACAGGTAGACACTCTCACTGACCACTGACTTTATGTTTATTTGGGTTTATTCTAATGTTATATAGAGTTAATTACAGATAGACATTCTCACTGACCACTGGCTTTATGTTTATTTGGGTTTATTCTAATATTATATAGAGTTAATTACAGGTAGACACTCTCACTGACCACTGACTTTATGTTTATTTGGGTTTATTCTAATGTTATATAGAGTTAATTACATGTAGACATTCTCACTGACCACTGACTTTATGTTTATTTGGGTTTATTCTAATATTATATAGAGTTAATTACAGGTAGACGCTCTCCCTGACCACTGACTTTATGTTTATTTGGGTTTATTCTTATGTTATATAGAGTTAATTACATGTAGACATTCTCACTGACCACTGACTTTATGTTTATTTGGGTTTATTCTAATATTATATAGAGTTAATTACAGGTAGACGCTCTCCCTGACCACTGACTTTATGTTTATTTGGGTTTATTCTAATGTTATATAGAGTTAATTACAGGTAGACACTCTCCCTGACCACTGACTTTATGTGTATTTGGGTTAATTCTAATGTTATATAGAGTTAATTACAGGTAGACACTCTCTCTGACCACTGACTTTATGTTTATTTGGGTTAATTCTAATGTTATATAGATTTAATTACAGGTAGACACTCTCACTGACCGCTGACTTTATGTTTATTTGGGTTAATTCTAATGTTATATAGAGTTAATTACAGGTAGACACTCTCACTGACCACTGACTTTATGTTTATTTGGGTTAATTCTAATGTTATATAGATTTAATTACAGGTAGACACTCTCACTGACCGCTGACTTTATGTTTATTTGGGTTAATTCTAATGTTATATAGATTTAATTACAGGTAGACCCTCTCACTGACCACTAACTTTATGTTTTTACTTTGGGTTCATTATATAGAGTTTTACTGGAATTGTAAGCAGATTTTGTGGCTGCTTAAGACTTTTACCCAGAGCAGCATGTTTATTAGAGAGATTGTGTGTGTGTGTGTGTGTGTGTGTGTGTGTGTGGAAGGAGGACTGGTCTGAGATGAGCACTCTGTGAAGGGTAATGATTAAGGCCTCAGGCTTGGCTGGTAAGGGAATTGGCGGCTCTGTCACTCAGTCCTTCGTGTCAAACTCAGTTTTGTTGACCGAGAGGAGGAAGGTTTACTGAATGTGGCTGAACAAATGTTTTCTCAGAGGAATGGTTGGGGTGCGAAACGCCCAAGCAACCACATGTTGTACCACAGCAACCACATGGTAACACCCTTTCAATCACGTGTGGCATCATAGTACCATCTGGGATACCATAGCAACTGCCTAGCACCTATCTAGCAACATCCTAGCAACCACATGACATGCCACAGCTGCCAAGCAATACTATAGCACACATCTAGCGACCATTTAGCAACACCATATCAACCAGCTGGGATACCAGTGTAATCACCTAGCAACACCATTACAGCCACCTAGCAACCGCTTAACAACACTAAGCAACCACTTAGCAATACCATAGCCACAATACCATCTAGCTGCACTATTTAGAAACACCATAGCAACCACCTGTGATACCATTGCAACCACTAGGCAACAGTATTGCATCTACTTAGCAACTAGCTAAGTAACACCATAGCAACCACCAAGCAACTCCATAGCACCGTCTATCTGCACTGTTTAGAAACGCCATAGCAACCACCTGTGATACCAATGCAACTGCCTAGCACCTATCTAGCAATATCCTAGCAACCACATGACATACCCTAGCTGCCAGGCAATACTATAGCACACATCTAGCGACCATTTAGCAACACCATATCAACCAGCTGGGATACTAGAGCAATAACCTAGCAACACTATTACAGCCACCTAGCAACCACCTAGCAACACCATAGCACCCTTCTAGCTGCACTGTTTAGAAACGCCATCGCAACAACTAAGCAACAGTATTGCAGCTACCTAGAAACCAGTTAATAGCACCATAGCAACCACCTAGCAACACCAAAGCACACATCTAGCTGCAATATTTAGAAATGCCATAGCATCCGCATGTGATACCATTGTAACCACTTAGCAACTACATTGTAACTACTTAGCAACCAGTTAATAACCATAGCACCCATCTAGCAGCACTATTTAGAAACAACATAGCCACCAACTGCGATACCATTGCAACCACTTAGCAACACCAAAGCAATCAACTAGCCTAGCAACTGCCTGGAAGTGGAACCCCCTCAAGCTGCTCAGTCATGCACCTTCCCTGCTTTTTTCTGCGTTACTGTGTATTTGCTCCAGACCAGAGGTCACTAAAAAGGGGTCCACGGCCCGGGTCTGGGTCCGGACCCAGACACTTTCCTATCTGGGTCCTTACATAGTTGTTTTAGCGGCCCAAGAAAACTCAGGGACCAGTAACACGCATTGTAAATATCTACGAAGTCAGTCAGGTCAGTGACTTATGATAAGCGCTGAGACTCAGAAGTGACTGACTCGAGTCAGATGACAGGTGATTCACAGTGCGGCTCTGAAGGAGGGAAGTGGAGGAGAAACCGTGCCATTAATCCAGAATGGACTCCTGTACACCAGTGTGTATTATTCTAATGTTATATAGAGTTAATTACAGGTAGACACTCTCACTGACCACTGACTTTATGTTTATTTGGGTTTATTCTAATGTTATATAGAGTTAATTACAGGTAGACACTCTCACTGACCACTGACTTTATGTTTATTTGGGTTTATTCTAATGTTATATAGAGTTAATTACAGGTAGACACTCTCACTGACCACTGACTTTATGTTTATTTGGGTTTATTCTAATGTTATATAGAGTTAATTACAGATATACACTCTCACTGACCACTGACGTTATGTTTATTTGGGTTTATTCTAATGTTATATAGAGTTAATTACAGGTAGACACTCTCACTGACCACTGACTTTATGTTTATTTGGGTTTATTCTAATGTTATATAGAATTAATTACAGGTAGACACTCTCACTGACCACTGACTTTATGTTTATTTGGGTTTATTCTAATGTTATATAGAGTTAATTACAGGTAGACACTCTCACTGACCACTGACTTTATGTTTATATAGAGTTAATTACAGGTAGTCACTCTCACTGACCACTGACTTTATGTTTATTTGGGTTTATTCTAATGTTATATAGAGTTAATTACAAATATACACTCTCACTGACCACTGACGTTATGTTTATTTGGGTTTATTCTAATGTTATATAGAGTTAATTACAGGTAGACACTCTCACTGACTGCTGACTTTATGTTTATTTGGGTTTATTCTAATGTTATATAGAGTTAATTACAGGTAGACACTCTCACTGACCGCTGACTTTATGTTTATTTGGGTTTATTCTAATGTTATATAGAGTTAATTACAGATATACACTCTCACTGACCACTGACGTTATGTTTATTTGGGTTTATTCTAATGTTATATAGAGTTAATTACAGGTAGACACTCTCACTGACTGCTGACTTTATGTTTATTTGGGTTTATTCTAATGTTATATAAAGTTAATTACAGGTAGACACTCTCACTGACCGCTGACTTTATGTTTATTTGGGTTTATTCTAATGTTATATAGAGTTAATTACAGGTAGACACTCTCACTGACCACTGACTTTATGTTTATTTGGGTTTATTCTAATGTTATATAGAGTTAATTACAGGTAGACACTCTCACTGACCACTGACTTTATTTATTTGGGTTTATTCTAATGTTATATAGAGTTAATTACAGGTAGACACACTCACTGACCCCTGACTTTATGTTTATTTGGGTTTATTCTAATGTTATATAGAGTTAATTACAGGTAGACACTCTCACTGACCGCTGACTTTATTTATTTGGGTTTATTCTAATACTATATAGAGTTAATTACAGGTAGACACTCTCACTGACCACTGACTTTATTTATTTGGGTTTATTCTAATACTATATAGAGTTAATTACAGGTAGACACTCTCACTGACCACTGACTTTATTTATTTGGGTTTATTCTAATACTATATAGAGTTAATTACAGGTAGACACTCTCACTCTCACCGTGGCCGTTAGAGAAGCTCACCTGGCTGATCATGGGGGAAATGATGGCTATGAGAGGTAGTTTTAAAGGTGACTTCCACTCGGCCTGTTTTCTTAAGGAGCTTAAGTAGGAGTAGGACAGGTAGCCGTCCCACAGATCCCAGCACTCCATAAATCACGCTGGTGTAATTTAGTACCTAACGAAATGAAAGTGGGAGAAGAAGCCGGGAAGTATTTTGTAATTAGGTGAAAAGCCCTGTTTTCCAATGCAAATTATCACTTAATTAAATGTTGATTTCTGGCAGCCCTGTGGTTGGGCTGAGGGGAAGGACTGCAAGGTTGGTGTGTGTGTGTGTGTGTGTGTGTGTGAGTGTTTAGTATTCCTCACAGTGACTCAGACCTCGCTAAGCAGACATTTCTTCAGAATGCTAAATGAGGTTTGTGTTGACAGAGGAGCGGTTGAGGGCCGAGAGATATTTTCTGTGAAGGAAGGATCATGCTTATAGCGCTCAGAGCTAACTCACACCTCTCTGCAGATCCCTCTGTTTTAAAGACCAGTTCTTCCATCTATTCCGAGAAGGAGATCCAGTCATGCTAATCCTCGCGCTGTTATACCTTCTGTACCGCATATGATTATTTTATAATATTTGGTAAAAGGTCAAGGTGCACGTATCTGTCACTGTACTGTGTACAGCCAAATGTGTCCTCTGCATTTGACCCATCTGTGGTAGTGAACACACACACACACTAGTGAACTAGGGCCAGTGAGCGCACACACACACACAGAGTGGTGGGCAGAGCCCGGGAGGCAGAGAGGGTGAAGGGCCTTGTTCAAGGGTCCAACAGTGGCAGCTTGCCGAGCCTGGGTATCGAGCTCTGACCGCTGCTGAGCCTCCACCGCCTCCTGAGTGTAGGTTTGATCTACACTCTCAAAAATGAAGGTTCAAATGGTTCCATGGATTGTTTAAAAGATTTGCAGATTCGTTCATATGGTGTCATTTAAAGAACCATTTGAAGCACCTTTATTTATTTATTTATTTATTTATTTATTTATTCGAACTTTTAGCCCAATTTTCCTTCCCAATGTCGACGGCCCACTCCTCCCCCCATCATTTGCAATGCTCCCAGCACTAGGAGGGTGATTGCTAGCTCATGCCTCCTCCGATACTAGTTACAGTCAGCCACCGCCATTTTTTCAAAGTGCCGCCAGTGCGGCATCACTGGACAGCTAGCGCCGACCGCTATCCCCAGCTATCTCTGAATACATCGGCCAACAGACACCTGTTCTGGCCAACATTACACTGGGAGTTACTCTCCCAGACAAAGCAAGGCCAACTGTGCTCTCTCAGGCTCCAGCTGCCGATGGCGAGCAGCATGACCCAGGGATTTGAACTATCCTCAGCTCGTAGTGTCGGAGCCATAGCCCGCTGAGCCACTTGTGTGTAGGGACAGGCTAACATGGAAACTTTGTGACTGATATAAATATTTTACAAGCATTTATTTTGGATAGTATATTTTAATATTTTCAAACTGTGATTTAATGGTAGCTGCTACCCTACAAATTACCATCAGGGAGGCCTAAATCAGCTGACACTCTTCTCAAAGCTTGTGAAGGTGCTCAGTACTCTCTAATAGACTGGATTATATGGTTTCGGGCGCTGGATTAACACACTGTTGTCTATTTACATGAAAACCCTGAACGTACTTAGCAAAGCTACAAAGCGTCTATATGCCTGTCCATACAATTTAGCCCATCCTTGTTTATTATTGGGTCTGATAGCAGTGTGTGTATGTGTGTGTTTGCTTGTGTTCTGTAGCTATGGTGATGCCGTGATGGAGCTGGACTATAGCGTGGGGCAGATTTTGGCCTGGCTGGTCACTCTGGGGATCGACAAAAACACATTTGTGTTCTTCACCTCCGACAACGGGGCTGCAGTGATGTCTGGACCAAAACAAAGTGAGGAACCATTTAGAATAAACTCAGTACCAGAACTAAACCCTGGTCCTAAAACCTGGTCCTTGGAACCGTTGATTAGTTGGACCAGCCGGAGGAGAGAATATAAACCTTCTCCTGATGTCTCTTCTATATATAGATATACATGCCTCTTCCTTTATACACACACTAAATAGACTGAAGTATTTGGACACCTGCTTATTCAGTGTTTCTTCTGAAATCAAGGACATTAAAAAAAGAGTTTGGGGTAACTGTCTCTTCTGTCCAGGAAAAGAATGTTTTCCACTAGATCATGGAGGAGCACTGCTCACTTAGCCTTTCCCTGGCTGTGTTGAGTGTGTGTTATTTTTTTGTGTGTGTTCCAGGTGGCAGCAACGGCCCGTTTCTGTGTGGAAAAGAGACAACCTTCGAAGGAGGAATGAGAGAGCCTGCTATCGCCTGGTGGCCTGGACGAATACCTGCAGGCATGGTACGAATCACCATAGTGTAACAACATTTCAGTGTAAACCCCAATAAACTACAGCCTTATTATACAGGTTCTCAATCTAAAGGGTTGTTACAGTAACCTACAGAAAAATTACACCCACTGTAGTTCAGATATAACCACAATACATACTGGATCATTCATAGTAGCTACTAAACCATTGATAGTGGATGCTAAATAATTATTTTTAGATACTACTACTGATTAATTCATTTTTAATACTGAATAATTCATAGTGGATACTAAATGATTATAGACATTGAATTTTATTTTTATTTTATTGAAATGTATACTAGATACTGGATAACTGATAGTAGGTACTAAATAATACATAATGTATACTGATTAATTAATTTTTAATACCGAATAATTAATAGTAGTTGCCAAATAATTCATAGTAGTTACTGAATAATTCATAGTGGATACTAAATGATTATTTATAGACATTGAATTTTATTTTTATTTTATTGAAATGTATACTAGATACTGGATAACTGATAGTAGGTACTAAATAATACATAGTGGATACTGATTAATGAATTTTTTGTACTGAATAATTAATAGTAGTTGCCAAATAATTTCTAGTAGTTAATGAATAATTCATAGTGGATACTAAATGATTATTTATAGACACTGAATGATTCATACTAAGTACTAAATAATCTCTTTTAGATACTTTGTAATTCGTGGTAGATACTAGATAACTCAGTAGTTACTGAATAATTCATACTAGATACTGAATAATTAATAGTAGATGCTGAATAACTAGATAATAACCAAATAATTAAGCTTTGCAGATTCATTATAAACATGGTTCGTTCATATAGTGTATTTGGTGAAAACCATTTGAAGCACCTTTATTTATTTAGTCATTTATTTAGTTATTTATTTAGTTATTTATTTGAATTTTCCTCCCCAAAGTTGACAGCCAACTCGCTCGCTAGGCCTCCCCCCCTCCATCACTTGCAATGCTCCCAGCAGTAGGAGGGTGAGGACTAGCACATGCCTCCACCGATACTAGATAATTCAGTAGTTACTGAATAATTCATACTAGATACTTATTTAATAATTAATAGCAGATGCTGAATAACTAGATAATAACTGAATAATTAATAACAGATGCTGAGTGGTAGATGATAAATAATTTATAATAGCATTTAGCTGATGCTCTTATTCAGAGTGACTTACAAGGTTACTGGTAATACAGAGGAGGGCCAATGTAGTGTTAGGAGTCTTGCCCAAGGACTCTTATTGGTGTAGCGCAGCATAGTCTCCAAGACCGGGAATTGAACCCCAGTCTCCCACGTGGTGTGGTAGCTCAGTGGCAGGTAGTGGTGTTATCTGTTGCGCCACACCAACCACAACCATAATAGATACTGAATAATATATTGTACATACTGAATAACTCAGTAGTTACTGAACAATTCATACTAGATACTGAATAATCAATAGTAGATGCTGATGGCAGGTAATGAATAGTTTATACTAGATACTGAATAATTAATTGTAGACATTAAATAATTATTAATGGGTACTGAATATGGTATAGTATTATACCGAATAAGTTTTGGTAGTCACTAAATAATCCATGGTGGGTACAAGATCATGTATAGTAGATCATTAATAAATCACAGTAATGACTTAATCATTCATATTAGTTAATAATGTACAGTAAATATCGAGTTAAGAGATACTCAATATTAATTCAGTATATTAATACTAATATAAAGTAGTTATCCAACAAGATAAACTAGATACTTATTAATAATTCATACTGGTTTGCTGTACATACTAAATAATGTACAGTAGTCACAGAATAATGAATAGTAGTCATGGAATAATCATCCTGAACATTAATGATTAAATGATAAGTGCTCAGTTTAAGAGGTTAAGCCCTGATACTTATACGGACTACTATCTGCTGCAGTGTGGGTCTTGACCGGTGGTGGAGAAATGAGTTTAGACCAGTTGTGAACGCATTTGGCAAAAGTCAGTAATCCTCTCCAGAGCCTGTTAATTGTTTTTGACTGTTTGAATTAGTGTTAATGGCCTCATCAGGTATTGTAATTCAATACTGCCTCTCCGAGGACTTTGCGTCGTCTACCTCTCCGGCAGAAAGAAGGTTTTTAAAAGGAGCACAGGCATTTTCCATCTGCTTCTGTGAGTATGTATGAGTGTGTGTATATTTCCCCAAGTTTTAAGGTGCTCAGTGCACCCCCCCTCCCCCCCACCTCCCCCTTTTTTGAGGCTGAGAGGAAGCCTCCCCCTTTCCCTGATCCGCTAAAGCTGTGCGTTCTGCAAATGACTTTTAATTGTATTAGGGGCAGCTGTGACACGGGGCTGTGGCGCTGGGGGGATTTTTTTGGAGGAGCTGGAGCTAAGCTGTGCCCCCGGCTCGCTATCTGAGGGGTGTGCGGGGCTGTGATAGCGCCGAGCCCGTGCGAGGCAGAGGGGGATTGGGAGCGTCTTAAGCGGCTAATCTGTTTGTGTGTTTGCTGAGGTTGGATTGAGCTGTAATGAGGGCTCCTGTATCTGAATATGCCAGCCGTGTGGGATAAAGGACGGGAAAAAAGTGAGAGAGGAGAGAGGAGGGAGGTGGATAGACTGTGTATATGTCTGCATATGTGTGTGTGTGTGTATGTGTGTGTGTGTGTGTATAGGTGTGCAAGTGTGTTAGTATTACACAATATATCAGTTTCTACTTATTATCGCTAAGGGTGTAAATTGATTCGATTCAGTTATGATTCACACATGATTCAAATATGATTCAGTCATTTTGGTGAAATTATTGCAGGTCAGTCACATTACTGGTTCACCTCTGTGATCTGTATCATAAAGCATATCACAATCACAATATACAGAAATGTAATTGAAATGTAGTATTTTAGTATTGCCCATATTGTGCAGCCCTAGTGTGTGCCCGTATGTGTGTGTGTGGTATTTTTTGCTAGGGGTTTATATTATGACTCATAATATAATATATTATGACTTATATTATTATATTTATATTATTATATTATGATGAAATTCTGATTCATAACTATTCTATCCAGTTATGTTTCATAATAATTCAGTTCAATAAAAATTCGTAAAGACTAGATTTCATTATGGCTCATAATGATTAGATTTAAATGGGATTATAACTTATAATTGAGTCATGGTTCATAATGATGTGTTTCTATTAGGATTCAAAATGATTCAGTTTAATTCAGTATTCAGTTATGTTTTATAATGATTCAGTTCGATTGAGATTCATAGAGATTTGATTTCAAGTTTATATAATTTCTCAAGTTTATTTTACTAACAAGTTCCAATATGATTCACAATGATTTAATTCAATTATGATTCATAACTATTCTTTTCAATTAATTATAATTCAGTTAATTACTATTCGATTCAGTTATGGCTCATATTGATGAGATAAGATTTTTATGTAATTCAAATATAATAAAACCATGGTTCATCACAGATCAAAATGATTCAGTTCAATTATGATTCAAGTTATGTTTATAATGATTTTCTTTGATTATGTTACATAAAGATTTGATTTACTCACAACTCCCAATTATTTGAATCAAGTGTGCAGTTCCAATATGATTCATAATAATTTGTTTAATTTATGATTCACATTGATTCAATTACATTTAGCTTCATATCTATTCTACTCAATTATGTTTCATAATAGTTACATTTAGTTATGATTCATATAGATTCAAATATTTGATTGTTTTAGCTCATAATGATTATATTTAAATGTCATTCACATTGAATGAAATCATGATTCATAATTGTTATTTATGTCAATTATGAATCATTTTAAATTATTCAGTTCAGTTATGATTCAGACCTTTTTTGTTCAGTTGTTTCATTATTATTCATTTCAACTAAGACTCCTAACACTTTATTCAGTTATGTTTCAGAATGCTTTAATAGTCATGAAGTAATGTAATAGTAATAGTAATGATTCATGAAGATTTGATTCATTTATGACTCACAGTGTATAGATTCAAAAGTGATTCACATAGAATAAAATCATGATTCATAATAATTGATTCAAACAGTTGTGGCTCATAGTGATTAGATTCTGTTGTGATTCATATTTGATAAAATTATAATTCATAATGATTCAATTAAAAAAATTAATCATGAAATCTCACATTTCACCACAACATGATTCAGTTATGGATATCCATTGGGTGTTTGGATGAATCAAGGGATTCGCACGATCCGACCAAAGCGAATTACTGGACCAGTCTTTAATCAGGCCGAAATATTGATTCACCAGTGGATTAATATACTGCAAAAGCACATCACACTCGCAATATGGTACATCCCTAGTCCTAGTGTGTGTGTGTGTGTGTGTGTGTATGTGCGTGTGTGTGATTTGGAGGGCACAAGCTGGCGGCTGCTGGAGGCTTTGCCCGTGCTGGTGCCAGGTGTGTGTGCGCTGGCAGGCTGGTGGAGGATGGTGAGGGTAAGCAGGTGTTTTCATGCTGTTAAGGTTTTGCCCAGCAGCTGCTCAGCAGATTTGGCCGGATTTCAGACCGCCTCCTCTGCCTCGTGTGGGACACACTGATAGCAGCACCGCTTCTGTTAGCATTCATGTCCCACAAACACTGTCTTTAATCTCCATATTATATAATGTCCCCAACGACTCGCATTAACGCCTAATATACGCTCCCGTTCAAAAGTTTGGAATCAACGTTTTTTAGTGATATAAAACCAGCAGTGTAGCAGTGATGGATACACCCCAAAAAGTCCTGCACACGCTGTAATGAATCATTTAAAAATAATCAAAACTGTAGTAATACGCTATAAAATCTAAAGACATTTTAAATACAGTGCTTGGACAAAAGTATTGGGACACCTGTTCATTCCTCGCTCCTCTAAAATCAAGGGTATTGAAAAGAGTGCAGTTAAGACCATATATAAGTAGGTATAAGACCATAAGTGAGGTCAGCATGGTGGATGATGATCACCACCCCAACTCATCCCCAACTCTCCCCACCTCATCCCTTCCAAAAGTACTGGATGGAGCTCCACCATCATCACTCCAGAGAACACAGTTCTTCCACTGCTCCACAGCTCCTCAATGCTGGGGGGCTTTATACCCCTCTAGCCCACGCCTGGCATTATTAGGCAGCATGGAGCCCATAGGGTCATATTCATCCCGAATTATATTAGATATTAAATTATTCATATAAAAATGCCGGTCATACCTTTAACTAGGTATGTACATTATATATATATATATATATATATATATATATATACTATATAACATTTACATATGTCCACCCAGCTACCCTGCAGCAGTTTAGCCGCTGGTAATTTTGAATGAGGCATGATACAGATCAACCAATCAGAATAGAGCTCATTTACGTAAGTATATCAGTCGTAAGGCACAGGGCAGGGTAGGGTATGAGCTCTTCAGTGGAACCCGGCTGGATGTGTGTGTTGTGTGTTGGAATGGGTTGGCAGTGGAAAGCAGCGAGAGAGGCATTCCTATAGATGCACAGGGTGGAGGGTGTCTGTGTGTGTGTCTGTGTGTGTGTCTCTGTGTGTGTCTGTGTGTGTGTGTGTGTGTGTGTGTGTGTGTGTCACCCCTTAAAGCTGCCAGCCCCATCTCTTGTGTTCTGTTTATCAGCTGAAGGCACAGGGCTGGAGTGCATTAGACAGGGATAGCAGTCTGTCTGCTCAGATAACTACCACCAGCATTTAACACACACACACACACACACACACACACACACACATTCGGCCAGACAAAAAAAGAGAAAAAGGATAAAGAAATGAAGAGAGTCTAGAATAAAGGGTGGGGGAGTGACTGGGAGATAAAGAAATGTGTCTTTTCAAATATTTAAACTTCTTTCTTCCTTTTCTTTCAGTCCGCTGTGTGTGTGTGTGTGTGTGTGTGTGTGTGTGTGTGTGTGTGTGTGTTCTTGTATTACTAGCTCTGTGAGGAACAAATGTCCTCCCAATGACAGAACAGCATGTAGAGTTAGCTCAGGTTTCTCTGCTCCTCACTTCTAATCAGACTGTTTTCAGCACAGAGTCAAACGTTTAATACAAACTAATAGAGCAGAGATATCAGCTGATACCGAGGTCAGGGTTAGGTTTAGAGTTAGCATGGTCAGGGTTAGGTTTAAAGTTAGCATGGTCAGGGTTAGGTTTAAAGTTAGTATGGTCAGGGTTAGTATGACCAGGGTTAGGTTTAGAGTTAGTATGGTCAGGGTTAGGTTTAAAGTTAGTATGGTCAGGGTTAGTATGACCAGGGTTAGGTTTAGAGTTAGCATGGTCAGGGTTAGGTTTAGAGTTAGTATGGTCAGGGTTAGTATGGTCAGGGTTACGTTTAGGGTTAGTATGGTCAGGGTTAGGTTTTAGGGTTAGTATGGTCAGGGTTAGGTTTTAGGGTAAGTATGGTCAGGGTTAGGTTTAGAGTTAGCATGGTCAGGGTTAGGTTTAGAGTTAGTATGGTCAGGGTTAGTATGGTCAGGGTTAGGTTTTAGGGTTAGTATGGTCAGGGTTAGGTTTTAGGGTAAGTATGGTCAGGGTTAGGTTTAGAGTTAGCATGGTCAGGGTTAGGTTTAGAGTTAGTATGGTCAGGGTTAGTATGGTCAGGGTTAGGTTTTAGGGTAAGTATGGTCAGGGTTAGGTTTAGGGTTAGTATGGTCAGGGTTAGGTTTAAAGTTAGTATGGTCAGGGTTAGAATAGTCAGGGTTAGGTTTAGAGTTAGTATGGTCAGGGTTAGTATGGTCAGGGTTAGGTTTAGAGTTAGCATGGTCAGGGTTAGTATGGTCAGGTTTAGGTTTAGAGTTAGTATGGTCAGGGTTAGTATGGTCAGGGTTAGGTTTAGAGTTAGTATGGTCAGGGTTAGTATGGTCAGGGTTAGGTTTAGAGTTAGTATGGTCAAGGTTAGTATGGTCAGGGTTAGGTTTAGAGTTAGCATGGTCAGGGTTAGTATGGTCAGGGTTAGGTTTAGAGTTAGTATGGTCAGGGTTAGTATGGTCAGGGTTAGGTTTAGAGTTAGTATGGTCAGGGTTAGTATGGTCAGGGTTAGGTTTAGAGTTAGTATGGTCAGGGTTAGTATGGTCAGGGTTAGGATGGTCAGGGTTAGTTTCAGGATTAATATGGTCAGGGTTAGGTTTAGAGTTAGTATGGTCAGGGTTAGGATGGTCAGGGTTTGGTTCAGGATTAATATGGTAAGGGTTAGGTTCAGGATTAGTATGGTCAGGGTTAGGTTTAGGGTTAGTATGGTCAAGGTTAGGTTTAGGGTTAGTATGGTCAGGGTTAGGATGGTCAGGGTTTGGTTCAGGATTAATATGGTAAGGGTTAGGTTCAGGATTAGTATGGTCAGGGTTAGGTTTAGGGTTAGTATGGTCAAGGTTAGGTTTAGGGTTAGTATGGTCAGGGTTAGATTCAGGATTAGTATGGTCAGAGTTAGGTTCAGGGTTAGGTTTAGGGTTAGTATGGTCAGGGTTAGATTTAGGGTTAGTATGGTCAGGGTTAGGTTTAGGGTTAGTATGGTCAAGGTTAGGTTTAGGGTTAGTATGGTCAGGGTTAGGTTTAGGGTTAGTATGGTCAGGGTTACGTTTAGGGTTAGTATGGTCAGGGTTAGGTTTAGAGTTAGCATGGTCAGGGTTAGTATGGTCAGAGTTAGGTTCAGGGTTAGGTTTAGGGTTAGTATGGTCAGGGTTAGATTTAGGGTTAGTATGGTCAGGGTTAGGTTTAGGGTTAGTATGGTCAAGGTTAGGTTTAGGGTTGGTATGGTCAGGGTTAGGTTTAGGGTTAGTATGGTCAGGGTTACGTTTAGGGTTAGTATGGTCAGGGTTAGGTTTAGAGTTAGTATGGTCAGGGTTAGTATGGTCAGGGTTAGGTTTAGAGTTAGCATGGTCAGGGTTAGTATGGTCAGGGTTAGGTTTAGAGTTAGTATGGTCAGGGTTAGTATGGTCAGGGTTAGGTTTAGAGTTAGTATGGTCAGGGTTAGTATGGTCAGGGTTAGTATGGTCAGGGTTAGGATGGTCAGGGTTAGTTTCAGGATTAATATGGTCAGGGTTAGGTTTAGAGTTAGTATGGTCAGGGTTAGGATGGTCAGGGTTAGGTTTAGAGTTAGTA